>NC_089781.1:36222653-36245153 GCF_040412425.1 Macrobrachium rosenbergii
TATCGTTGTGGAATGGAAATTGATTTTTTTGTTCAGGCACCCGAAGAAACGTGATTAGATAAACTCTGGGGTTTAACTTAATTCATTATATTTACAAAAGAAAACACACCAGAAGAATGGTAGCGTAATTCTAGGGTAATGAGAGGAGAGCAAATGACGAGAAATTTCCTGGAGGGATTATACTGGGTTTACCGCTTCAAAAAGTTGTTGATAATGAACCAGCGAGGGCCGCTACACACACAAAGTGACACGCAGATCCACAGTTGGGTAGTCCTATCCTGCAATCGAAACACTCACGGTTACTTAACTAGCACTATAATGAAGGAATCGGGGAATTGCGTAGAAGATGCCTAGACTGAACTCGATTCCAGTTACTCGAACATCAAACGATTACGTTACTCTTCTCGTAAAAGCTTTGCAAATTAAACAGCACAAAATATAAAGCAATACAGGTCTCACTGAAATTATATCGCACTATGAAAGAAGGGAACACAGTTGGAGGAGAACAGGAAACGTGGCTGACGAAAAAACCTTAGAACCTGGTACTTTACCTTTCTTTAAGAGCTGAAGTTCTCTTCTTATGAGGGAGGGCAAGGGAATTAAGTTAAGTATACCTTAGTTTAACCAGACCACTGAGCTGATTGACAGCTCTCTCCTAGGGTTGGCCCAAAGGATTAGATTTATTTTACGTGGCCATGAACCAATTGGTTACCTAGCAACGGGACCTACAGCTTATTGTGGAATCCGAACCACATTATAGCGAGAAATGAATTTCTATCACCAGAAATAGATTCCTCTAATTCTCCATTGGCTGTCGGAGAATCGAACGTAGGCCCAGCAGAGTGCTAGCCGAGAGCGATACCAACCCGTCCAATGAGGAACCAGGCAAGGGAATTAATTCACAACGAAAGTTACTTTGGATACTGCCAGCCACATGTCGAAAAACAGGCAGTTGATAGAGCAAGGGACGGAACTCTGGAGTCCGTGGTGCCACCGACAATTCTGAGGGATAGCTCTTCTTTTCAGGGCCCTTTATAGCTTGGGAAGTTATGGCTTTCTCTTCCTAGATGGCGTTGTGATCACTCTGCCCACGTGGAAACTGCAAGCAGCATGGTTCCAATTTCAAAATGGCGGAACGCACGTGGTCAGCCCGCCAGCTGGCCTGCCTCGGGCGACGATTAGCTATGGTCGGGTCCGCACCTGAAATTAAGGGATTTCCGACAGCACTTTGGACAAGTAAAGGGATTTAAAGGGGTTTTACCCCCAAAAGGCGGTGGTGAGAGGTTTTTAGGGGCGAATTTCCGTACAGTGAATCATACTAAATTTACCTCATTGAGTTACTTAGTCGTTTTACTTTAAACTATTGCGGGAAAGGTGCCGTGGGTGGGAATATTCTTAATACCTCCGCCACCTTGATGACATTTACACCCTTAGTCGGGTTGAAATGGCTAAAGATACGTTACTGCAACAGGCAATAATTTCTCTCTTCACAACCTTTGGGGTAGATTAGTCTAAGATATAATATTTCTGCTAAATATCAGAGTCAATTATAACCAAAAGAAATCACTTATGACTTTTACTTTACGTTGCAGAATTAATTTACGCTGCTGGCAAGAATAATAATTTTACTTTCTAAGAAATGATAATAAGCAGCATTTGATGAATATAAGATAGGTAGATAATTACATAATTGGAAATAAAATTGAACCTACCATCGTGAGGTTAATATTGTTATACTCAGAATACTCCATGCACTTATTAGTAAAACTTTTAGTCACAAGTTCATGCAGTTAATATACCTTGAGGAGGCAATACAACGAAAGTATTCGTTGGTTTTGTTAGGTGTTGCCACGATTTTTGAGAGCTACGGCTCAGTGCCATTCGGGACACTAGTAACACTTGTGTCAGGGTCACATATTATAAGTTCATGTGATGTATCAATACGTAGTACTGTCTATGGAATCTAGAGGTTATAAATTACCAGGAAAGAACAATAATAAAAGAGATTATCTCACTTTGGGAGTCACTAATAAGGCATACCGACAACATGGCACTGACCTTATAGGTGCCTTGTGGCACTCATCTACGTACGTGGGGTATAACATTGTGTGTAATTTGCACAGTTTGCGAGTCTGGGACTCGAGATTCATCACAAAAGAATAACAAAAGAATAAACGACAGATACAAAGTAATTATTAATTGTTGTAAACAGATGATGATTAAGCATGCCAAAATTATATTCCTTAGCCTATGGAAATGTCTAGGTTCATTCTTTAGCCCAAAAGGCCTCAAAAGGAAGTCACAGGACTTAACAAATTGGGATATCTGTCAATTGCACTCTGCATTAGAAGAATGGAAAACAAGGTAAAATATAAGCCTTTGTGAGGCGTAAAATAATATGATTAATAGAACAGAATAATTAAAGGAAAAAAAATGTTAAAGGAAAAGAATGAATTACAGAGTTATAAGGAAACTAAATAGGGGAAGAAACCTGACACCTTCTTAGGATAGAGGGGTGGCATTGTGCCAGGTTGGCACTAGTGCCAAAGGAGCTCAGCGGCTCTCTTTTGGCGATTTGGAGCCATCTACGCCAATGACTTTCTTCCGTGGACCTGTTTTAGGGTGATGGTTTTCCTTGGTAGGGGAACCGGTCGACCCAAGTCCGAGGAGGACAACTTAGTGCCACCCAGGTCGGCTTCTTTGATGGCTGGAGCAAGGGCATTCTTTACAGGCTCTGCCCCAAGTCTTTGCAGTTGCTTGAGTTCATCGGCCAGTTGAGGCGTGGCAGAATCCTTACTGACACTCCTGTCTGCAGAGGACTGGGAAAGGGAGGAAGATGTTCTGGAGGGCGTGGGAGGCTCGCAGGTTGAAATGACCAGCTCAGGCACAGGTTGCGAGGCCGCGCCTTTGAGGGAGCTTCTGATGTGGTCAGAAGAATCCATCTCTCTTGTGTCACTGGGATCTCTCGAGCAGAGATCTGGGGCGTGCTCTGGCACTGGCAATGGCATAGGATTTGGAGATTGCTCGCCATTCAGGACGGATGGAGCTTTGCACTGCTCAGTGCACTCAAGTGGCACTGGCAGAGATTGAGAGTCACTTTTGGGTCTCCAGGAGGGAGATCGATTGGCTGCCTTGGCACTGGCACTGGCACTGGGGCAGGGCCTGGCACAGGGCTGGGCTTTGAAATCTGCGTGGAAGGAGGTGGCCACTGCACAGAGTACTCAGATGGCACTGGCAGTGGAATGAAGGGAGGCTCTTAAGAATTACTCATGCCTAATGAATAACTTGAGGGGCTTGGAAACCCAGGTTGTCTGAGGAGGAGGTCATAACCTCCAGGATTGTAGTTTGCTATGTGGCAAGGTTGTAGATTTTAGATTTATGAGGTCTCGTGACTCTCAACTGAACAGTAGGAAGTATCATTTTAATTTGATTGATACCCTCAATTGTGATGAGTTTACGTCTGTTAATGTTAGCTCCATAGGGAACCTTTTCCTTCCTTATGAGGGAAATTTGTGCACCAGAGTCATGAAATGCCTTGACCTGGTATGCAGGGTAGCTGGGTAGCTACCTGGAGGGGGTGCCACATATATGGGACCTTCGGATGGAGGGCCTAAAGATTTAGAATTTGTAACTGCCAAAGCAATGGCAGGTGTACTTGATTTATTAGGGCATTTTGCCCATTGGGCAGTGTGCTCATAAACTTTGCAATCAGGGCAATAACTCCTGCTACAATCTTTGCTTGGAGGGAGCAGGCCCTTTACTTTTCCCAAGAGCCAGATGGGGCTCGTTGGGGCAATATCCACACACTGGTTTCTATGGGGCTTGCCCATGTTTGAGAGGGTGCTGAGAGTTGGTTGAGGCAGGTGAAGAGGGATATAATTTTCTTCCATGGGAACTAAGATGAGGATGATTGGTGTCCCAGGTGTCAGCCCAGTGACAGCACTCAACCACCGTCTTAGGCGCCTTGTCACATAGTCACATAGATGGGTGGTGAGAGCTGGCGGGGCATAAAAGACGCCCCTGAGCTGGAAGAGTTCGAGGATGTCCTCCACACTAGTGGCATCTCTAGGTCTTTTTGAAGATCCACTCAGACCAGGTTTGGCCTGATTCTTTGGGCATATTTCTCCACCTTTTCCTCCAACAGTCGGGAGTTATTTCAAAAGCTTTTATAATGGCTTGGAGGACAAGGGCAAGATTTCCTTGATCCTCAGGAGAGAGAGCATTGAAGGCAATGGCATCTTTCCCTTCAAGGTGCCATCCCAGGATCAGAGACACTTCTTCAGTAGAGGGCTGATAGGCTGTCAGGACCTTTTCAATATGGTTGAGCCAGGCATCGGGCTTGGCTTCATCCCATTTCCTTATGAGGGAGCTTACACTGTTGAGGATTGACTGAGTTGCTGTGTTGTACATGTCATGAGCTGCCATTACCAGCTGATGAGCTTTTCCTTCTCCCTCTCCTGTTGCTCTGCCTCTTCTCATTTCTCCTAGGCTATTCTTTCTTCCTCCTTCTGTCTTTCTTTTTCCTTCTCTTGTCTTTCTGCCTCTTCTCGTTTCTCCTGGGCTATTCTTTCTTTCTCCTTCTCTTGTCTTTCTGCCTCTTCTCATTTCTCCCGGGCTATTCTTTCTTTCTTCTTCTCTTGTCTTTCTGACTCTTTTTGTTTCTCCCGGGCTATTCTTTCTGCCTCTCTTTCCGACTTGGCATTGTCTACTCTCTCTTGGACCCAATCCCTCAGGGCTTGTCCTGACAGTTCCATGTCCTTTCCAGCAGACATGTAGAACTTGAAGTCCTCATTTTGCTGGCTCTGGATGTCGTAGACATCTTGAGATAACACTTATCTGGGCGTGACCCTTTAGATAATCAGTATGCCTGAAAAGACTCAAGTTTGTTCGTGATGAACTGGTTTTAAGTATGTTTATAAGACTTATATAGTTTGTTTGTGAAGAATGAATTTTTAATATGTCTCAATAAGTCTTATTTTGTTTGTGATGAACGGATTTTAATGTGTCTTGAAGACGTAACTGGATTTTATGACACGCATGGACTTGGCTGGCTGTAGCGTAAAATTAAGGCGTTACGGGGAATGAGGGTTTGTGCATGTTGAACGTGGTTGATTGTGTTCCTGAGAACTTAGGGTTTGTGCTAAATGAGCGACTTGGGGTCTCATAAGGCTCAAAGTTGTTCTAATGAACTAATTCAGTATGTCTAAGAAGACTTAAGGTTGTTCTAATGAACTTTAATAATCAGTCCCGTAGGACTTTAATGTGTGTGAAATACACGAATATAAAGTCTCAGAATGGACTTGGATTTTTCAGCACAAGGTTTAATGCAAGCCCTAAATAATGTTTTGCAGAGAATTGTCAGAGCTGGCAGAATTAAAATAACAGGCTTACGTAGAATTGGATACCGCTTAATATGCTTTTGAATTTACTTGCTCACATAAATAGTCACAGTGCCCGAAGGAATGCTTATGCTGGCGGTGGCAGCAAATATTATAAAATTGCTCTCGGCAAATGGGAAGTGGTAATTCGAGAAATTCGCAATTAAATGCGAGAAACAATGTACCTGGCTCCTCAGCTAAGAGAGAAAAAAAAGTGCATAAAATGCAATGAGAAAAGAATGTGCTTATTTCAAAAGCACAAAATGAAAACTTGGTAGAATATGACGAGTACACACACACAAAAAAATCCTTAGTTTACCATGCACGGGCCAATTTTTTGCTAATGATATCTCACGTGCTTAATGGAGAAAGGAAATATTTACTTTATTCTAGAGACCTGATTTTGTTTACTTTAGCGAACCCATGGGACAGGGGACAGTTCAGTACATGCACACGAAGAAAAACAACAAACAAATACAGCAAGCAAATACAACGCAGTCTCGGCTTAGCTGAAACCTGGCTGAGCGAAGCTTTGCGCAAATTTTAATGAGACGACCAATAAATTTCGGAAGATTTTCCCCACTTATGGGGTAATGAATGAATGGATGCTTCCTTTTTCTCACGGTTTGTTTACTAGAAAGATTGAATGTAATTTACCATGTGCATATCTTTTATGGAGGAATTTAACAAATGTGAGTAATAACCACGATTTTCGGCTCACATGGCCTGAACAAATTTTTACAGATTTATGAGATTTATTCAATAAGGAAGAATAATATCTTTGCCTAGCGAATTCCTAACCTCTACGAGAGAGAGAGAGAGAGAGAGAGAGAGAGAGAGAGAGAGAGAGAGAGAGAGAGAGAGTATCCTATCTCCAGCGATATGAAAATTGCTGGACTGGGTTAGCCTGTAAAGTCCCCGCTGAGCAGGTTTTCTGTGGTGACGACCCGTTTTCTTTGCCCCTACGATTCGCCACATCTGGATTGGTGGGTCTCGTAGATCCAATCATTTAAACTGCGTATCTAATTATTTACCTATCTCCAATTTGTTCATTATGTATTCCTCTTTCTCAGGTATCAGATTGTCTTCAACTCAATTTCCGCCCATTTGTATAACTCAAAGTGTATTCATTCACTGTATTTATTGTTAATTGTTGTCGACCTCAGGTCACCCTTGTTCTCATTGTATTCCACGGCGTGACATCAGTCTGCCGCTATATAAACCGCCTGGGTTACCAATAAATTAGCAGTAACCTTATCCTGCTCGTTTCTTTTGCACCTCTTAAAGTGGTGACCCCGGAGTGGTTCCCGGAGCCATTATCGGACTCACACGGCGTCTCAGTCTTGGCTCCAGGAACTACCCACGCCCCTAGTGGACTCACAACAGTGCTGTAACCAGCGTTCGGGCGTGATGACTCTCGTCGGCAAATCACCAGCGTCATTAGCGGACTCACACGGTGCGCTTCCAAGCGCGTTTTGACGCAAGTATCCCACCCCAATTAAGAGGGCTAGAGCGACCATGGACGCTGACCTCCCCTCCCTCGTTCAGTTAACCGCTAACCTCGCGGATTCAGATGTCTACCTCCCACCCACGTCACCCACGCCCTCCCACGCGCTGAGGCTCTCGCGCTCCTCCACTCCGCTGCCCACGCCCCGCATGCTTCCCTGACCGGGCACCTGTCCGGCAGGACAAGCAAGAGCCGCTCTTGCCATAAAGCTGCCACCTTTCACTCAGGGGAACCCGTCAGCGTGGCTGTACAGGGTCGAGAGTCAATTCAGGTGGCGGAACTCAATGACGTGGTACTGCAAGCTGACACAGTACTCAATTCCCTGCTGGAGGAGGTCTACAAGAAACTCGTCCCGTGGGTCTCCGCCAAACGCCCCCTCACCTACCACCTCCTAAAAAAGTCCCTCCTCGAGACCTGCTCCCTGCCGGTCGCCGAGCAGGCCGCCTGTGCCCTCGACCTCGCCGTCAGCCCACGGCAGGATCAGAGCGTCACAGAGTCATGGGGCATGATACAGGACCTCCTCACCCTCCCTGACACCGATGGCAGTGGAAAGCAACCTGATATAAGCCTGTCGCGGGAGCTGCTCCTCTGTCAGCTCCTCCCGGAGGTCTGCACTCAAATCCCAGAGCCCTATGCCATGCCCCTCGAGGTCCTGATCCGCACGGCGCAGCAGCTTACTGACTCTGTAAAGGCAACGAAGCGGGCACCAGTGCCCTCAAACCTCATCAGCGCCATCCAACAGGTGGGGGGCTCAGAGGAGGAGATAAGTGCCGTCGCCAGGAGGCGCCCACCGTCTCACAGCAGGTGGAATCCACTGGGACCTTACTATTACCACAGTCGGTACGGCAAGGACGCCCGGAACTGCCAGCCGCCGTGTGCATTCGCCCGTCCAAAAAATGGGGGAGGCGGCGGCCAGCAGGACAGGCCGCCATGGCAACAGAAGAACCCAGGGGCCCAGAGCCATTAGGCTTCTACGTCCACGACACCGTCTCCGGCAGGATGATGTTGGTCGACACAGGGGCCGTTAGATCAATCTTCCCGCTGTCCAGAGAGGACGGCAAGCGATCACCGGACCCAGCTGCCTTCCTGACGGCAGCCAACGGGTCCCCCATCCTCTCCTACGGCACCAGGCTCCTGTTGATCTCCATCCTTGGCCAGAGGTATGCCTGGGACTTTGTAGTCGCAGACGTGAGGACCCTGCTCCTGGGTGCGGATTTCCTTGCCCACTTCGGGCTGGCAGTTGACGTCAGTCGGAAGTGCCTCCTCGACACCAACTCCTGCCAGTCCCTCCCGTTAGCAACGGGACCCAAAGCGCCTACCATCTGCTCCGTCACCCCCCACCAGTACTCACAGCTGCTGAAGAAGTTCCCGGACGTATTCAGGCCCGAGCTCCGCCAGGTACCAGGGGCCCCAGCTAAACATGGCATCTACCACCACATAAAAACAAAGGGCCCCCTACACACGCAATGTTCCGAAGGCTTCCAAGAACGCCTTCGCCGAAATGGAACGGATGGGAATATGCAAGAAGGCCTCCAGCCCGTGGGCCTTCCCTCTCCACATGGTGCAGAAACTGGATGGCTCATGGAGACCCTGCGGCGACTACAGGCGACTCAACCTCGCAACGGAACCTGACCATTACCCCCTGCCGAACATACAGGATCTCACAGCCTCCTTCCACGGGGCCAAAATATTTTCTAAGTTGGATCTTTTGAAATCTTATTTTCAGGTACCAGTTGCGCCAGAGGATGTCCTGAAAATCGCCATCATCACGCCTTTCGGGTCCTATGTCTTCGCCTTCTCCACCTTCGGCCTGAGGAACGCAGGGGCGACTTTCCAGCGGCTCATGGACAGCATCCTGGGGGACTTGAAGTTCTACGTCTGCTATGTGGATGATATCCTTATATTTTCCAGGTCCCACAAAGAGCACCAGAGGCACATCCAGGCAGTCCTGCAGCACCTGCAGGAGAATGGCCTCGTCGTAAGGTTCGACACGTGCACCTTCGGTGTCCAAAAAGCTGACTTCCTGTGCCACGAGATATCCCCGGATGGTGTCCGCCTGCTCACATCTAAGGTCGCGGCCGTCACCAGGTTCCCCGTCCCCACCTCCATCAAGGCCGTCCAGGAGTTCCTCGGGATGGTGAATTACTACAGGAGGTTCATCCCTGGGATCGCACACACCATGGCCCCCTTGACAGAAACCCTGAGGGGCCAACCAAAGTCCTTAGTGTGGGGACCCAGCCAGCAGCAGGCCTTCTCCCTGATGAAGGCCGCCCTCGCGGAGGCAACCGCCTTGGCCCACCAGGACCCCACCGCTCCCCTCCAGCTCACGACGGACGCCAGCAATGTCGCATGCAGAGCCGTCCTGGAGCAGGTTGTCGATGGCGTCCCCCAGCCCATCGCCTTCTTCAGCAAGAAGTTCAACCCCGCAGAGGCCCGCTACAGTACCTTCGACAGGGAACTCTGCGCAGTATACCGGGCAGTCCGGCACTTCAAGTTCATCCTGGAGGGCACACCCTTCACAATCTACACGGACCACCAGGACGCATGGTCTTCCAGAAGCAGCGACACCTCGTGGCCATCGCGGAGTTCATCTGCTCAGTCAAATACCTCCCCGGCAAGAAGAACCCTGTGGCAGACGCCCACTCCAGGATCGAGCTTAACGTGGTGCAGCTCGGGATCAACTACAAGGACCTCTCCAGGGAGAAGGCTGCCGACCCAGAGACTCCAGCCTACCGCACCGCCATCACGTCTCTGAAGTGGAGGGATGTGCCCCTCGCCCCTGGGGGCCCAAATCTCCTCTGCGATGTCAGTACCAGCCAGCCCCGCCCCCTGGTGCCCACCTCCCGCACCCACCAGGTGTTCGGCGTCATCCACGGGCTGTCCCACCCCTCCAGCAGGATGACGGTCAAGCTGCTGTCAGAGAAGTTTGTCTGGCACGGAGTGCAGAAGGATGCGAGGACCTGGGCGAGGCAGTGCCTGCAGTGCCAAACCAGCAAAGTGGGCTGTCACACCGAGTCTGGGGTAAGCAAGTTTCCGCAACCGGGGCGGCGGTTCGGCCATGTTCACATCGCCATTGTCGGGCCCCTTCCCCTGTCAGGCGGGGCCAGATATCTCCTGACGGTGGTCGACCGCTCAACAAGGTGGCCCAAAGCCACACCCATGCAAGAAGCCACTGCCAGTGCGTGCTCCGAGGCCCTACTCTCCAGTTGGATCAGCCGCTTCAGCATCCCTGACCACATTACAACCGAATTGTGGTCCACCCTGGCACGGCTGCTGGGGACAGCTCATCACACCACCGCCGCCCACAACCCCGCAGCCAACGGCTTGGTCGAGCGTTTTCACAGGTCTCTGAAGGCGTCCCTCATGGCCCGCTGCACCACTGAGGATTGGAAATACCAGCTGCCGTGGGTCCTCCTTGGGCTGAGAACAGCCCTCAGGGCTGACGGTGACCCGTCAGCAGCTGAGAAAACCTATAGCGAGCCCCTCATAGTCCTGGGTGAGCTAGTGACAGAGGACCGCCACAACCCATCTGTCCAGAGGCTTCGCGACATAGTCGGCAAGTTCGCCCCCTGTAAGCGTACATATACAGACAGGTTGGTCACCTTCATGCTGCCCGGCTTGTCCTCCACCACCCACGTCTTCGTCAGGGATGACGCCGTCCGCCCCCCACTGACCAGGTCTTACAGGGGGCCCCGCTGCGTGCTGGAAAGGAAAAACAATGCATTCCTTCTCGCCCTGCACGGGAAGAACGACTGGGTGTCGGTAGACCGCATCAAGCCCCTCCCTCCTGGAGGAGGACACAGATGCCACCACACCACACCACACCCTCCGCCTGGACAGTCGTCGCCTCAGCCGGCCACCTGTAAAAAGTAGACATGCAGCCGCCCCCGGAAGCACCCGCCCACACCCACAGCCAGCCGCCCCCATGCACAGTGTGTTCCCCTGCTGTCTTCACGTAGCCGCGGCACCCTTCAGCGCCCCAGAAGATACGCCGACTAATCAGACGTTACCCACGTCTTGGGGGGAGTATTTGTAAAGTCCCCGCTGAGCGTGTTTTCTGTGGTGACGACCCGTTTTCTTTGCCTCTACGATTCGCCACACCTGGATTGGCTGGTCTCGTAGATCCAATCATTTAAACTGTGTATATAATTATTTACCTGTCTCTAATTTGTATATCGTGTATTCCTCTTTCTCGGGTATCAGATTGTATTCAACTCAATTTCTGCTCATTTGTATAAATCAAAGTGTATTCGTTCTCTGTATTTATTGTTAATTGTTATCAACCTCAGGTCACACTTGTTCTAATTGTATTCCGCAGCGTGACATCAGTCTGCCGCTGTATAAACCACATGGGTCACCAATAAATTAGCAGTAACCTTATCCTGCTCGTTTCTTTTGCACCTCTTGAAAGGCCACGTGGCTGTAATGTGTGCCTAGCTAGTATTTCAGGACTTTCAAATTGTCCTTATCACGTGGACAAAGGAATAAGGGCACTATTCCTTTTATTGACTCTTCACTGAGTGTCGCTCCCTACCTTCCTAGTTTTAAAACATGCAGCTAACATGCGATAGCACAAAAATCTTGTGTAAAGGTTAATAACTCTCTCTTCTTTATAAATGGGATGCATGCATGTGTTCTAACAATTCCTAACTCTATTTCAGCCACGATTGTGTTCATACCTAACAAAAAATAAACACAATAACACTGTGGAAATCGATCACTTGTGAGCTTATAGGGGAATTTACGCTAATTAAGAGGGTTCATTTCTTATCTCGCATTCAGCTCTTAGCTGATAACTGCATGTTGCCAAAAGGGGTAAGGACTCAATCTGTGACGTTGCAGATTGCGAGATCTTAGGCAATAGGGTAGCCAGTGTTTTAATATTAAAGCTAGGGCCTTGCCAGATTAATGAGGTATACTAAGATGATACGCAACTTACCTTAATTACCACAAAAATCTGGACTCTGCCCTTGGGGACAGCTAAAATTACAAACAACAAAATACACCTGAATGGCTACTCCAAGGGGGAAGTGATTAGATAAACTCTGGGGCTTAACTTAATTCATTATATTTACAAAAGAAAACACATCAGAAGAATGGTAGCGTAATTCTGGGGTAATGAGGTGAGAGTAAATGACGGGGAATTTCCTGGAGGGAGTATATTGGGTTTCCCGCTCCAAAAGGTGCTGAAAACGAAGTAGTGAGGGCCGCTACACACACAAAGTGACACGCAGATCCACAGTTGGGTAGTCCTATCCTGCAATCGAAACACTCACGGTTACTTAACCGAACTAACACTATAATGAAGGGATCAGGGAATTGCACAGAAGATGCCTAGACTGAACTCGATTCCAGTGACTCAAACATCAAACGATTATGTCACTCTTCTCGTAAATGCTTTGCAAATTAAACAGCACAAAATAAAAAGCAATACAGGTCTCACTGTAATTATATCGCACTAATGAAAGAAGGGAACACAGTTGGAGGAGAACAGGAAACGTGGCTGATTTCTTAGGATTCACGAAAATAAAGTTAATTTATTGAACCTGGTACTTTACCTTTCTTTAATATGAAAAAATTACTGCAAAACAATGAGCTGAAGTTCTCTTCTTATGAGGGCCAGCAGTCTTGTCTCAGGGGTGTGACGGTTGGGAATGGGTGTGGAGAGCGGGGAGAGGGGGAGGCTTCCCGAGATTAATCTTGTCACAACGAAAATTACTTTGGGGATGACTTTAAAATATTATTGCAGTGATGCCACATTATCATAAAAGATCAGGCAGTTGATTCTTCTTTTCAGGTAGGCAAACATTATTTTGGGACAAGAAGCAAAGTTCTGGTAATCTATCTATCAATGGTATGTTAAACAATGTGCATTTAAGATTTTATTTATGTCTGACAATTCTGAGGGATAAACGCTCCTCTTTACCAAGGCCCTTTATAGCCAACGAGGGGAGGGCAAGGAATTAATTACAACGAAAATTACTTTGGATACTGCCAGCCCATAGATGGCAGTTGATAGATGGAGTTCACTCTGCCCACAATGGAATAGCTGCAGGCAGCATGGTTCCAATTTCAAAACTGGCATGGTTCCAATTTCAAATGGCGCGCACGTGGTCAGCCCGCCAGCTGGCCTGCCTCGGGCGATGATTGGCTCTGGTCGGGTCCGCACCTGGAATTAAGGGATTTCCGACAGCACTTTGGACAAGAAAGGCGTTTAAAGGGGTTTTCCCCCAAAAAGGCAGTGGTGAGAGGTTTTTAGGGGCGAATTTCCTTACAGTGAATCATTCTAAATTTACCTTATTGAGTTACTTAGTCCTTTTACTTTAAATTATTGCGGGAAAGGTGCCATAGGAAGGAATATTCTTAATAATATATATATTCAAATACATTAACTAGGTCGTCTGTACTATGACGTTCGTGGTATACTCGTATGTACATAAATATTGTCATCATAATAATATTAAACAAATCTTATGTAACAAAATAAATATTATCATTATTATTATTATTCAGTAGATGAAACCTATTCATATGGAACAAGCCCACAGGGGCCATTGACTTGAAATTCAAGATTCCAAAGAATATGTTCATTAGGAAGACGTGAGAGGAAGCAAAGGGAAATACAGAAAGATGAGATCCCACTTATAAGTATTAAAAAAGAAAAAAAAATTAATAAATAGATAAATAGATAAAAATGTATTAAAATGCAACAAGAATAGTATTAGGGTAGTAATGCATTGTATTTTCGCTTGAACTTCTGAAGTTCCAGTTGCAAGACATCCCCTGGGAGGCTGTTCCACACAGTCCAACGGTGTGAGGAATAAAGGACCTCTGGAACTGAGAAGTTCGACAGCGAGGCACATTTGGTGCTGCTGTTCAGCGAATGTGGTTGCTCTCAGCAGATAAAGGGGACCAGGGATCAATTGTGAAAGTGAAAGATTTCTGTTGAAATACAGCTTATGAAAAAGTGAAAAAACAAGAGACCATCTGTCGATGGTCTAATTCATAACTGCTACCACTGGGAAACAGAAACCTACCGCCACAAACCACTCTATCTAAAAGAGATAAATCTCTGGCAGAAGCAGACATCCACACTGGAGAACACTATTCCAGTAAAGGAAGCACAAATGACCTAAAACAGGTTGCATTACTTAAAAAAAATTATGTTGAAAGTATAAATAAAGGTCAACAACGTCACTGAAAAAAAAAAACCGCCGGAAACAAAAATATAAAAAGTTACACTTTAAGACCATTATATTGTAAAGTCTCTGCTGAGCAAGTTTTCTATGGTGACGTCCCATTTTCTTTGCCTCTACAATTCGTCACACCTGGCGTGACGGGTCACGCAAATCCAATCATTTAAACTATGTATATAATTGTTTACCTGTCTCCATTTGTATATCATGTATTCTTCTTTTGTAGGCATCAAGATTGTATTTGACTTCAATTCTGTCCATTTGTATAATTCAAAGTGTATTCATTCACTGTATTTATTATTAATTATTATCGACCTCAGGTCACCCTTGTTCTCATTGTATTCCGTGGCGCGACGTCAGTCTGCCACTATATAAACCGCCTGGGTCACCAATAAATCAGCAGTACCTTTTTCCTGCTCGTCTTATTTTGCACCTCTTAAAGTGGTGACCCTGGAGTGGTTTCCGGAGCCATTAGTGGACTCATACAGCGACTCAGTCTTGGCTTCAGGAACTACCCACGCCCCTAACGGTCTTACTATGGCGTTGTAACCAGCGTTCGGGCATGATGACTCTCATCAGCAAATCACCAGCATCATTAACGGACTCATACGGCACGCTTCCAAGTGCGTTTTGATGCGAGTATCCCACTCCAATTAAGAGGGCAAGAGCGAGCATGGACACAGACATCCCCTCCCTCATTCAGTTAACTGCTAACCTCACGGATTCGGATGTCTACCTCCCGCCCATATCACCTGTGCCTGCCCCCATGCTGAGGCTCTCGCGCTCCTCCACACCCCTGCCCGTGCCCCGCACTCTCCCCTGCCTGGGACCCTGCCTGGCAGGACAAGCTGCTGAGGAGTTCCCTGACATGTTCAGGCCCGAGCTCCGCCAGGTACCAGCCAAACGTGGCATCTACCATCACATAAAAACAAAGGGCCCCCCAACACACATGAGATTCTGGAGGCTTCCCCCTCGACGCCTTCAGGAGGCCAAGAACGCCTTCGCCATCACATCCCTGAAGTGGAGGGACATGTCCCTTCCCCCCGGGGGCCCAAATCTCCTCTGCGACGTCAGTACTGGCCAGCCCCGCCCCCTGGTGCCCGCCTTCCACCGCCGCCAGGTATTCGACGTCATCCACGGGCTATCACACCCCTCCGTCAGGACGATGGCCAAGCTGCTGTCAGAGAAGTTCATCTGGCATGGAGTGCAGAAGGATGCAAGGACCTGGGCGAGGCAGTGCCTGCATTGCCAAACCAGCAAAGTGGGGTGTCACACTGAGTCTGGAGTAGGCAAGTTCCCGCAGCCAGGGCGGCTGTTCGGCCATGTTCATGTCAACATCGTCGGGCCCCTTCCCCAGTCAGCTGGGGCCAGATATCTCCTGATGGTGGTCGACCACTCAACAAGGTGGCCCGAAGCCACGCCAATGCAAGAAGCCACTGCCAGCGCATGCGCCAAGGCCCTACTCTCAAGTTGGATCAGCCGCTTCGGCGTCCCGAACCACATCACAACCGAGTTGTGGTCCGCCCTGGCACGACTGCTGGGGATAACTCATCACACCACCACGGCCTACAACCCCACTGCTAATGGCTTGGTCGAGTGGTTCCACAGGTCCCTGAAGGCGTCCCTCATGGCCCGCTGCACCGCCGAGGATTGGAAATACCAGCTGCTGTGGGTCCTCCTCGGGCTGAGAACCGCCCCCAGGGCCGACGGCGCCCCATCCGCTGCTGAGAAAACCTACGGCGAGCCCCTCGTGGTCCCGGGCGAGCTAGTTACAGAGGACCACCACAGCCCATCTGTCCAGAGGCTTTGCAACATAGTCGGCAAGTTCGCCCCCTGCAAGCGGACATATACCGACAGGTCGGTCACCTTCACGCCACCCAGCTTGTCCTCCACTACCCACGTCTTCGTCAGGGATGATGCCGTCCACCTGCCACTGATCAGGCCCTACAGGGGGCCCTTCCACGTGCTGGAGAGGAACAACAAGGCATTCCTGCTCGCCCTTCATGGGAAGAATGACTGGGTGTCAATTAGACAGCGTCAAGCCCGCCCTCCTGGAGGAGGACACAGACGTCACTGCACCGCACCCTCCACCTGGACAGTCGTTGCCGCAGCCGGCCCCCCCGTATAGTTTGATACAGTAGATTTGGTGGAATATTATGAGTAAATGATCGGAATGCTTGCATGGCAATGCAAGTAGTGGTGATTGTACATGAACTGAGACAACAATGGTTAGAAAGAAATAGAAAGGAATATTGTATGGTAGAAGTTGCGTTCCTTCGAGCGATCGCCACTGACGCACATGAGGGAGAGAGAGAGAGTGGGATGCTTTGTTGTCTTTTGTCCAATGGCTGACTCACACGCATGTGTGCCCATAGTACCGCCATGCGGTCCCTTACAATACTCCCCCACCAAGCAAGGCCTCGATAGCGGAAATCGTCTTGCTGACAATTCGAATGGGTGAAAAGGGCTCGGGCTTTGGGTGGGCAGCAGGTTGAAGGGTGACGCCGGCCAGCAGGAACTCGAGAAGGACGGCAGCGGGTTGAAGGATGACGTCGGCTGATCCTTCGGTAGCCAGGTCAATGGGGATGGCAGCAGGCTGAAGGATGACGTTGCCTGATCCTTCAGTAGCCAGCTCGAGGGGGACGGCAGCAGGTTGAAGGATGATGTCGGCTGGTCCTTCGTTGGTCAGCTCGTCCAATATGAGTTTGGGGGCGGCGTCAGGCTGCCTGGAGGAGGCGTCCAGGGCTCCGGTGGTGGGTTGGGTCATCTCAGAGGGTCGGACATGTACCGAAGGCTCGGGAATGACGGGAGGCTGAGTCAAGGAGGAGGCAAAGGGTTCATTGGTGCATGGGTCATCATCGTAGGTCGGACGTCTACCATCAGCTCCTTCGGGTCACTCTGGGGTCACCAGTGTAAGGAAGGTATTGAGTGACATACTGGCTGGATGTTGTCTAGTTTATTACTGGTTTCTTACTGAATACATGTACAGAAACTTCATGGTTGTTATTGGCTGGTACGAGCCGCAATGTAGTTTCTACACACAGACAAGACAAAACAGAGATTATGTTTCGGACACCTGTGCTTGTCGACAGACAAACATATGGCGATTGCGAGAGACAATATAAATGTACAATGATAAAACATGTCAATGGAAAGGCCAGGAAATTCCACATATGGACATTTGCATGAGATTTGAGACAGATTAATGAATACAATGCAGTAGCATAATATATGCGAAATGGTGAGACGTCTGGCATCTTCACAAACAGAAACATACATACAGTTTGATACAGAAGATTTGGTGGAATATTATGAGTACATGATCGGAATGCTTGCATGGCAATGCAAGTAGTGGTGATTGTACATGAATCAAGACAACATTGGTTAGAGAAAAATAAACAGGAATATTGTATGGTAGAAGTTGCGTTCCTTCGAGCGATCGCTGCTGACGAACGGTAGGGAGAGAGAGAGAGAGCGGGATGCTTTGTTGTCTTGTTTTGTTCGATGGATGACTCACACGCATGTGTGCCCATAGGACCGCCATGCGGTCCCTTACATCTACTCACTCTCAGCAATGGGAAGCTCGTTCCCAAGCATGAACAGCATGACCTCTCTAATTGGCATAGCACACCAGAATGATCAATCTTCGACAAGATTCTTTTCACCAAGCCTACTGTAACCCACACAGGCAGTGCGTTTCCATGTCATGTCCACAAAATCCCATTTCCACCGGACTGGAATGTACAATGGCTTGACCCCGGGAATTTTCCATCATACAGAGAGGCACTGACTTCATGTTCCCGATCAGACCACTGCCCAAGTCATCGATTGGCATATGCTGATCCCACTCGTGATCGCATGCAAATGGAATTTCTGTTTCTAAACAGGCGAAAAAGCTATTTGCTGCTAATTTTATATATATAGAACAGCTATTTGCTGACTTAATGTTATATATATATATATATATATTGCTGATATATAGAATTATTCATATAATAATGATATATATATATATATATATATATATATATATATATATATATATTATATATATATATATATATATGCATATATATATATTTTATATATATATATATATATATATATATATATATAATATATATATATATATATATATATATATATATATATATATATATATATATATATATATATATATATATATATATATATAATTATATTTTCACATATTTATAAAATTCGTCCCTTCAGCCTGTTAGCTAGGAAATCAAATTTAATGGCGGCTAGAGGAGACTCCACTAAAGGGGGGTGAACTTATGTAGGCCTACCCAATATAGCCTGATTTTGGGGGGGAAGAACCGTACTGACCTCTTAGCCCCAGTATCGTTTGATTTTTGGGGGTTAGAAAGCTATTAGGGGCAGAAAGACCAGCCAGGGCTGTAATTGGGATGCTATGCTGACCCTTAAGAGACTTAGCTATAAGACCTATTCCTGTTTGAACTTTGTGCTGGCTGTGATTGCCTCGTCCAGATCGACCAATGTCCTTGAACCCAACCCTAAAAATCGAATGAGAAGAGATCATGACCTTACTGCTCACTCCATCACGGACTGCAAAAGCACTCAGTTGGTGCGGTCTCTCTTCCTTTCATACTGGCAAGATTTCGAGACTTCTGTGGCCGAAATTCGTCTTTTGCAAGCGATCTCCATGAACAGATGCAATAAGGTACGTCTTGAAGTTGCAATTAACGCCAGATTCTTTTTTTTTCTTCTCGTGAATTTCTCTCCATTTCAGTATTTCCAACTTTTCATTCTCATAAAACAAAGCCCCTTTGCTTCCGATCAGCCTAGTATACACATTTGGCCCTCATGACTTGTCCCAAGGTCAAATTAAATTAGTTCAGTGACAATAATTAGAGCATTCTTACCATAGTGTTACCATGTGCTAATCAAATCTAAATGATCGGTTCCTCCATCATGCATAAGTAATTTCATGTGAGAGAAAGTCATTTGATTTGAATGCTAACCTGGAATTCTCTTCCAAAATCCTGGTATCTGGCTCTTTGCGTGGTCTGCCCCTGCCCTTGTGAACCAAAATAGCTTTAGACATTTAACTGCCACGTGCAAGAGTCTTCTGATTAAGCGGTCCATGGGCGCTGAACACAGTCCTCCCTTTGCAAACAGTTGCCCGAACTACCCACAATCATTCAACCAGGTTCAACAGCAGAAATTCTTTTGTGTGTCAAACTATTTCCAGGCTGTAGTCCTTTCAGATTCAGTATTTGCTACGCGCTTTCTAGCTTTTATTGCACACTGAATGTGCTTGCTTGCTGCTCAGCCACCTCTTTCATATTAATTTCCTGATTGCTCAGTTTGTAAATAAATTCAGTTTAAAGTATTGACTGGTTTTAAAAAAGGCGGCCTCCACTTCTCTGTTTACTTAGATGTGATATCAAGGTAAGTCGGTCTATTCATTACATTTATTGCTTATATTCTGAGCGCTAGGTGTTGGCCCTTAAGGCAGTTGACAAAAAAATCCATTTTCATTCTTCCAGTCGGCATCAGAATATAAATATATATATATATATATATATATATATATATATATATATATATATATATATATATATATATATATATATATATATATATATATAATAATAACGTAGATGATATATGTATAAAAGATAATATATATATATATATATATATATATATATATATATATATATATATATATATATATATATATATATATATATATATATATATATATATATATATATAAATATATATATATATATATATATATATATATATATATATATATATATATATATATATATATATATATATTTACTAGTTTGAGAATAAGGAACGAGAGATGATATAAAAGATATGTATATATATATATATATATATATATATATATATATATATATATATATATATATATATTTTATATATATATATATATATATATATATATATATATATATATATATATATATATATAAACAGGATTTGCTTTGTTAAAAGTGATTCTTCTCTCTTTATCTTACATTTGTCTCTTTTCATACTTATGCAAAAGGGAACAAACGGATAGCCTAACGAGTTGTCCTACTCGGCTGAGCATACTTTTCAGAATATGTTGACTTATGGGGAGAAACTGATCAAACGCCAACATTTTTGGAAGACCTGTCTTCGAGGTTCTCTCTCTCTCTCTGTCCGTCTTCTCATCACGTAGGAAAAACCGGAGGGGTTGGGGAGGGGGCGACTATGGCGTCAAGAGATGAGAATTTTCAATGAAAACCGCTTTAACTCTTATTAGCTTATGATTGTGGATGTGTTTGAGAGAGAGAGAGAGAGAGAGAGAGAGAGAGAGAGAGAGAGAGAGAGAGAGAGAGAGAGAGAGAGAGAGAGAGGCCTTACAGGACAGACCCGTAAAAACCAGACAGTATTTAACGTAGATTGCGGTGTCCGATTTGGAATAAAAACATTTAATTCTGACATAATTTTCTATCAGACAAGTTCAACTTTGCCTTGAGAATTTTGCTTTCTCATGCTACTCCCAAGGACAGATGAAGGAGGAAAGTGGAATCTAAAGCTAATGTACTGATTCGTATAAAAAAAATATCAGGTGTAACTGAATGAAGTTCACATTAACAACTTAGTGAAAAGGGATTATTTGAATAGAATATTTTTTGTAAGATTACCTGCATCGAATGTTTGTAGTCTTTATGGGGAAGAGACTGTAAAAACGCCTGTAAAAGGACGATGAATATTGTATAAATGGAACTCAGCAACATTGCATGAATTACTTCGCTAGGAAAAGGAGAAGGAAGATTAGACAGGCTTACAATTATTGTAACTTTATTATTACAAAATAAATTTTAACTTTAATGGAGAAAAATGTTATAAGCCTACAGACACCAAAAGCGGAAAGCAGCCCAGAACTGAAAAACTGAGAAGTAACAGACAGACCAGAAGAGTAATAACAGAGAAGAACAGATGTAAAAAGTAAAGTAAAATAAATAAGATAAATGATAAATATGATGAAGTGAAGCTCATGTCAGCCATATGCTATGGCGATAGAGATGAGAGGAATCAACATCAAGGTGTCAGATTTTGTTAAGTGACAGATCATAAAGAATTTTAGAATCCTTCAGCCTATTAGATGAAAGTCTTGCCCTCGCCTCCAACGACGGAGACAATTGTTTATGTTGGCCCCAAGCATATGATATGACTGAACCTTATAATAAATAAGAAGACTTTATTGGTAATACTAGGAGACCTGAATGCGTACGTCGAAGAAGATCAAGGATTTCGTGTGACAACGGAATACGACAGACGTCGCTGCAACTATGAATGAAATGGGATTAGGTGGAGCCATTTTCCTCCACACCCCAAAAAATGATCCTTTATGAAGCATGAATTTTACATAATGGTAGAGCACAGTATTATATAAACCCTGTGATCATAAATAAAAAGACAATAAAATCATAATTAGATGTGAGAAGTTTTAGTGAAGTTGAAGGTGACTCTGTTGCCTTATAATAATTGTCATAGCTGAAGTTAGATCTAACGTGAATAAAAACCATAAGTTAAGCAGGAAAGATAAATTTATTGTTTAGTTAAAAAGGAAAATGTCTGACGCTCTTCCAACGATATCCTACGTTGCGCTTCGGAATCAAATTTGTAAAATATGAAAAAGGTTTGAAAGCAGCAGACAACAGAAGAAAGCAAGAACACGTCACCTTTAAATCATACTAGAATCAGGCGTAAAGAGTAAGGAGAATAAAACTAAATATTATGGAAGATGAATGAAAATAGCACCGGTTTAAAAGGTATGGGAACCTACCCAGGATTATTGGATTTTCGAATATTCAAATAGGAGCAACAATGAAGCATTTCCTTTCACAAAATGATGGCTTTGACAGAACCAATCCGTATGTTAGCTGAAAAGACACAGCTCCACCCATTTTAGAGTGCACTGAAGGCCTAAGAAACAGGGCTGAACATGATTTCCTAAAACATCTGCTTAAACTTTGGGCTGGATGAGAAATCCATTCGTTTGCGATCCATCAAAAAAAGCAGCAACTTACTCTTCTTAAAGAAGAGGAACTAACTGATAAAGGTAGCGACAACAGAGTACAATTCAACTGCTTTTTGGGTTCATAGTTAAGAAAAATTTCCTCAGACAACAAATCCTCTGAGAAACTTCTTTCGCATATCTTGACCTTTTACTAGTGGAAACCCGGCTTCTCCCCACTCACTAACGCCAACACTGGGAAAAAGTTTAAACTGTGAAGCGTTGAAATATAAATGGGAGTATTTAGGTCAACTTGGTCAAGTGTCCCTCCTAAATTTAGTACACGGATGAGCTATAAAAATGCAGTCAAAGATATGTGGCTCATTAGTAAGGAGAGTGCTTTTCTTT
>NC_089781.1:36252653-36295153 GCF_040412425.1 Macrobrachium rosenbergii
ATATATATATGTATATATATATATATATATATATATATATATATATATATATATATATATATATATATATATATATATATATATATATATATATATATATATATATGTATATAGCTTAATGATAAATAATATTGCCAAGACCAGGAAGAACATTCTTTATTACACAAGTTTTCGAGGTATAAAACCTCATCATCAGGCTGAAAAAACCGACACGGATGAGAATCAATGAAATTACAATAAAATAAATTGTCATAATAAATCTTCAGCAAAAATACTAACCAAATACATAAAACGAACAGTAAATACAAACTAAAGGGTGAGACGCAAAATAACGAAAAATTAAAAACGAACACAAATATAAAAATATGAAAATAAAAATTAGGTGAAATGTAAACAAACTACCACTCACAAATTAAAATATTTAACAACCTAATTGTGTACCTACTATGAAATTACAAGATAGCTAGTTGAATACCAGACGAGTTGTTATTCAATTCCGGATTCATCTTTTTAATAACCAGCGACTCTGAAATCAAAAGGTCCAGTCTATTTGAACAAAAAGACAATACCTCAAAATCCAGGCCAGTGAAAGGATGGCCCTGTGCTAAACTGTGTTCCCTAATGGCAGAAAAGGGGCGGTTTGGAAAGAGGAAACTTAGTTCTAATAGAAAGACCTCTGTGTTCCAAAATTCTGTGTCTGAGCCAGCGGGAACTAGATCCCACGTATCGCAGACACACTGCGAACAAGTGAACAAGTAAACGACACAAGAATTAAAATCTTATACAACTTTGGTGAAAAACTGAGGTAATTCAATCCCAAGCCAGTAAACCTACTTTTCCTATAAACAGAGGTCTCAAATTTGCCACCATTTCTGTATACCTGTACATCTAGAAATGACAACTTACTTCACTGTTCTGTCTCACAAGTAAAAGAAATGTTAGGGTGACGAGAATTAAAATATTAAAAAAACAAATCAACATGTGATAGTTCCTTAAACACAAGGAAAGTATCATGTACATACCTACAATAATACAAAGGTTTGAAAGCACTAGGGCATTCAGACATCCAAATCCTTTCACAATAACCCATGAAGCAAACCGCATATACAGGTCCAAGGGAATTTCCCATAGCTGCTCCATCTATTTACATGAAAAGTTTTGTCCCAGACCGGTGTACAGTACTGCTAGTAAAGGTGTAAAGTACATTAAATTGCCTTACCTTGGTCATAGTAGCTATATGGTCCGGAAAGAGTTACAAGAAATACTTAAGCATTGTTTCCCTCAAATTAGTTTCCGGTTTGTATTCAATAACCCTTTTACTATAAGATCACTTTTAGGAAGAAGCCTACTCTGCCTGTGGACCTTAATTCCTGTGTCGTTTAAAAGTGTGGTCTGCGATCTCAGTTCCCGCTGGCTCAACAAAAACACAGACGTTCTGTTAGAACTGGTTTCCTCTTTCCAAACCACCCTTTTCTGCCATTAGGAACACAGTTTAGCACAGGACCATCCTTTCAGTGGCTGGATTTTATTGTCTTTTTGTTCAAAGAGACTGGACCTTTGATTTCATCGCTGCTTATTAAAAAGATGAAACCGGAATTGAACAACTCGTCTGGTATTCAACTAGTTATCGTGTAATTTCATAGTAGGTACACAATTGGGTCGTTAAATATTTCACTTTGTGTGTGGTAGTTTGTTTACATTTCACCTTATTTTAATTTTCATATTTTTATGTTTGTGTTCGTTTTTAATTTTTCGTTATTTTGCGTCACACCCTTTTAGTCTGTATTTACTGTTCGTTTTACATATTTGGTTAATATTTTTGCTGAAGATTTATTATGACAATTCATTTTATTGTAATTTCATTGATTCTCATCCTTGTCGGTTTTTCAGCCTGATGATGAGGTTTTATACCTCGAAAGCTCGTGTAATAAAGAATGTTCTTCCTGGTCTTGGCAATATTATTTATCATTAAGCTAAGATTTTCAAGTAGCCGCCCAATTACCGAGACTATATATATATATATATATATATATATATATATATATATATATATATATATATATATATATATATATATATATATATATATATATATATATATTGTTACGTGGGCCATTCGGCTGATGAGTTTAATTATTAGTTACTGTGATTTATATAGCCTTGCATTACCCAAGACCCACGTAATCCAATCATTTAAAGCTAAAAGTTACCAAAAATGACAGATATTTAACTTAGTTAGATTCGGTTGCCAGTGAAACTAGGTTACTGAATAGATTGATTTCTTCTGAACACATGAATTAAATAAACCACATTACTCAACCATCTAGTTCAACAAAAAAAGTGGATGAAATAAAAAATCTTATGGGAGCTAATAACAGCTCCACCTTCGTCCCACTTAGGACACACAATATTCAACATACGTTAGTGGATGACGCAACCTGGGGAAACTCTTGTGATGTGCAGATAAGCAATTCCAAGTGCAGGACCAGAGTATATTATTGCTACTCCTTCTCCAAACAAGCCTATGGCCAGGTTCCAAGGCGTGCCCTAGTCTGGAAGAGACGTATCCAGATAACACTTCGAATTCCAGGACCCCTCACTTATCATTAATTGACGGCAAGAGATGTATGTTAAATCAAGGATATTACATTAACACCATGGAGGATACTTTATGCAATCTCACTAGGCAACACTAACTGTACTTTATATAATTGACTTCATAAATGGGGTATGGTTTTACTAGGATTTCCTTAGTCAGTGACTCTTTAAGAGAGAAACTTGAAACAGGAAATAAGGGGGAGGTCTAAAGGGAGGAACTGGGAGTAATTGTTATCTTCAGACTTACCGTGGAGTATATAATGCAGAGGTCAATTGCATCAGAAGCCCTGGGTCCAATGAAAAGGCAATTTCCCCGGCTGTTCCACAAGAGGGGTAAAGGACAAAGGGAGGAAACTGGGAGAGACACACTGTGCTTGTGCTCTCACTCAAGGGTATCACTGGACTGACAAGCTGGGTCAAAGTGCGTGGGTGCTTGCTTGGAAGACTCCTCCCACTCAATGGCCTGCGGGTAGCCTGAAAAATGACAAAAACTCGCCAGTACGAAGGTCATAGGAAAGTGAGTTTAAGGTATACCCTAACTAAAGGTGGCCCTGGTAAAACCTACCCTGTTGAATAGGTCCCTAAACTAAACTTCAAATCCCTCGACGTCGGTTGGTGTTTTGAAAACAGCCAGCTCTCTGGCTTTCCTTCCTAAATTGCTTTACAAAGAGAAAGCTTTGGTGCTTTTTTTTTTTATATTCCTACTAAACCAAGGAAGAGAGGTCAGAACAGTATAAATATTTGTAAGAACACACACACATATACATATATATGTATATATATATATATATATATATATATATATATATATATATATATATATATATATATATATATATATATATATATGTATATATATATATATATATATATATGTATGTATATATATATATATATATATATATATATATATATATATATATATATATATATATATATATATATATATATATATATATATATATATATATATATATATATATATATATATATATATATATATCTGTTTTATTCTTGATCCAAATGATTTCAAAAGAACTATTTAATTGGAATAAAATTTAAGCCATTTAGTTATTCTAGGCTTCATAGCAAAGGTGTAAGCACACCTGCATGGAAAAAAGAGGTTTGTCAATGGCGCACTGAAATAAATTGGATAAAGAACAAACTAGCTTTTTAGCACCCCTTTCCACTAAACGGAAATTGCACTGTTCTCCTAGGCATTTTTTGAACATTTATGTAGTTGTATTCCCATTTGCAATGAATTACCAGTCTGACCGCTTTTTCATTATATTATTGTTCTTAAATGGCACATTCACTTTGGGTAGAGAATGAGATTAGGAATAAACCTAGCATTATTTTTATTTGATAGTAGAAGCAGTTTTTTTGTTAAATGTTTCCCTCTGGTTATTATCATAAAAGTCTTTTTGCCGCTTTTAGAGGAATGTCTGATATTCTAATTACTTCCCTCTGCTCCAAATTACTTTTATTTCATCATTACTTTATTCGGGGCTGTATATACAGGTGATTCTCTTGAAATAATTGACGTTAAAACTTATTTCTTTTCTGCGTGCACTAAATTTAAACCCATTATTACGTCTAAAAAAGGTTAGACTGCCGTTATTTTCCATGACTGTTTTGAACTTCACTGACGTGGCCAGTTCGTTTTATATATCAAGCAAAGAATGCACATATCCTTGGTCAATACACAGTGTATTAACGTATCTAAACCATATTACACTGAATGGAGTGATTTTACTTCATATTCCCCCTTCAAGAAACTCCTCGTGCAAATTGCTTAAAACTGGAGGTAGACGATTTCCCTGGGTCACACTAAAATTTTGAAAGTAATATTCTTTGTTAAATTCAAATTTCTACCCTTTTAAACACATTTTAATCAATTTGCTAAGATTTTACCGATAACCAGGTAACTAGCCGTGTGCTCGCTAAGGCACCATATAAAAACTCTACTAGATCATCAGTACTCTGTACTCTAGTATATAATGACACCAAACCATTGTTTTATTTATCAAATCTACATTGCTATTTATATAAACATCAGAAATGGTACTAAGGGTTAGGTTAAGAATATTAGCAAGGTATGTTGCTAAATTTTACGAAGCGGAACCACATTTATTGACCGACCTCGTCGCGGTAATTAGTTTCTGCTAAGGATCAATGGGATATGATAATTTGTCATCACGGAACTCATCGTGCCTCAGGCATCCGAAAATATACTCGTCAACACCGTAGATTTCTATGGTATCTTTTCCCAATACTGTACACGTTCATTGTCCTTAAATGACAAGTTCTTCCATTCATTAGCATAAGTTCATGCATTCATAGTCAATCAGTTATTGAGAGTTTTCTGGCGTCTCAGCTACGAAGGTCACTAACACCACATTCATTCACAGATGACTGGAATTGGCGGAGGTATGCACTCTACTTAGAATTCCTGTTATCTTCCTGGTTCTTTGTTGGATGGTCGGTACCGTTCTCGGCTAGCACTCTGCAGGGCCCGAGTTCGAATCTCCGGCCGGCCAATGAAGAATTAAGGAATTTATTTCTGGTGATAGAAATTCATTTCTAGGTATAATGTGGTTCAGATTCCGCAATAAGCTGTAGGTGCCGTTGCTAGGTAACCAATTGGTTCTTAGCCACGCAAAATAGGTCTAATCCTTCGGGCCAGCCCTAGGAGAGCTGTTAATCAGCTCAGCGGTCTGGTTAAACTAAGACATACTTCTTCTTTTCCTGGTCAAAGCGGGTTTGGTCAGTTACGCCCTCTCATTTTCAAATTCTAACAAAAAATGAAATTCAACATTTTTCAAAAAACCATATAAATTTCTTTAACTGTACTTGGATTAGAGAAGAAATGATATTATTCTATTTCTGTAATTTCTGGGTTACGAAATGAAGCGGAAGCGCGTGCGTCGTTCTGTGGCACTTCTGAATCCTAATTCATCTTACCACAAAGAACTTAATAAGATGATAATAAATGCAAAAGTTTTCACGTGAGCTTGTATAACATTTTTGGACACGATTAGTTAAATCACCAGAGGTTATTTTCACCAGCTTATCAAAGCAGATTTGTTTCCTACCTCTAATAATATATTATAGTAGAATTGGTTCAGTATGTATCTATGTTCTCGTAAAGATTCCCTTTCATAATTAGAAAGATAATTTAACAGCTGGCCTTAGACACGACCACCTTCAGGCACTGAGAAACAGCCTGTTTACTGTGGTCATCTGTTTCCGCTCAGGAGTCTGCAGAAAAGGCATATGCCTAGATGGATGCTAACAGAGTTTCCGGATAGTTTTTGTTTTAGGCGTATACGAAGTAGGAGCTTATTAAACGTCAGTTTAGGGCGAAAATTGGTTATTCCATATGACGGACGTCTAACGTGTATCATATAATTACAGTTTTAATTTGCAAACCTGTCAATTATCAACACAAAAAAATTGTCTCAAGGAATTTCCTTTGAGCGAAAGTTACCTTTGATTCATCAACCCCTGCTCTATGACCGAGATTAGCAATATACTTTGAGAATTTTATATTTCTCAATCTTTATTTTTCTTCAGGAAGTTTGGTTTTAGCACGACAGACATTGAGTCTGCTGTTTTTCTTCTTCTTTTTTTTTTTTTTTATTTCCTTGTTTGCGGCAGACGTTTTATTACTCGGGTAAGAAAAACTGAATCTCCATCGAGTCACACGGAAGTAGTTTACAAATTGTATTCTCCAGGCGAAAGGAATAAAGAAGAAACTTCATTTCAATTTCATGAATGAAAAATCGAGATTATAAATAAATCAAAATGAGAACAACGAAAATGGCCAGCGCTAATTTACATCTTTTATTGGCATCCGTAAGGATCAGCAATTCTGAAACAGCAAAAATTGTCAAATTTTTCCGATCTTTCCTAGGTAGTGACCCCTGAGGGTTTTAACCCGGCATGTATTCACTTTTGTGGCGTGTTTAGTACAAACCTGTTGGGGAAACATAAACAAAAGACTGTAAATATCATAAACATAATGACCCCCAAGAAATAATAGTCCTAGATAACGACTCCCTTGGGGTCACTATCCACGAAAGATCCAATTTTTCTAATGTTATCAAGACACTGAAGCACTATTCGAAATTTTTACATTCTGCAGTCACACAAAATTTGGGATGTGATCTCGTTACTGGTTTTCAAGGCCGTCTGTTCAATCAGATTTTGTCTCCACGTTGAATGGTAATCAGCATTTCAAGAGGTGTCTGAGTTTCTTTACACTTTAACAGCAATGAATGTATCCATATTAAATGTCACGGGTAGACTACATTATGAATATATATATATATATATATATATATATATATATATATATATATATATATATATATATATATATATATGTATATATATATATATATATATATATATATATATATATATATATATATATATGTATATATATATATATATATATATATATATATATATATATATATATATATATATATATATATATATTGTAACTCGATTCATCTACCTTTAGCTGCTTGGATCGGATATTCTGTGCTGTTTATCAGTTTTATAAAGATTTATCTTGGGTAGGGCTCCTTTTTCTGTTAAGTACCCGTACAAGTTTAGAATTTTCTTAAGGTGTCATTTTTTTTAAGACATGCATCTCCCCGCCCCCACCCCCCGTGTTATTTTTTATTCGTTTTTGTTTAGATTCCATTTCCTTGTCGCAAAGGCTCAAGGTAATTTGACCCTACTAGACCAGGAAGCTGACATAAGTGTGAGATCATTGGGTTTCTGCAGTTAGAAAAGTATTTTCTGATCGCTGTAAATTTTTTGCTGCACTTCTAAAATGGCTTTTATGGACTTGTCATGTCATCGAGAAGTAACGTTTGTATTCACAGTAGCGGCGGTCGTTCAGGCTACAGTACCATGACTGCAGGGAGTGTAAATGTAACATGCTAACATATGCAGAGGCAAGGCTCTAAATTTTACTTGGGTGTGGGCCGAGCACATTAATTACTAATGAAATACGTTCTTTTTCTACTTAAATAGGCGAAACTGTTTAATATCAGCTACGTTTTTGTTTAAATTTCCTCGCAGCTGTTTTGATTCTATTACGAAAGAGTCGTGTTAAATACGTAGTGTAAACACTATCTGGGAGAAAGTGAGTTAGGGAGAGGATAACATCAAGAATTCGAGAAGAGCGAAGTAAATCATGAGCAGCTATTTTCTTTATGGATAACATTATAAAAAAAATGCCGACTCTTTTACAACCCGCAAATTGAGGCAGATCTCGAACTTGACTGTGACTGAGAACAAAATCGGGTCACGCTTCTTCCTTTTTTTTTTGGACTGGTATAGATTAAGTAGTATTTTTTCCATTTCCGCTGCTATTCCATTACCCAATTCAGATTAATCATACCATCAGGAATCAATAAAAGTGAAAGTAACCTTCGTCAATTAGATCCATTTTATCTAACGATTTCGACAGCAATTAATATAAAGAAAGTGAAGGTTTGATATTTTGAAACCAGAAGCACAGAACTGCATTAATCCCTGCATACAAATCTGAATAGACGTATGTATTTTATATTGAGAGAGAGAGAGAGAGAGAGAGAGAGAGAGAGAGAGAGAGAGAGAGAGAGAGAGAGAGAGAGAGAACAGGACTTGTATATCTTACTTGGATGTTCATCGGCGGTGGTTATCCTTCGAACGGGAGTGAGAAGAAAAAAAGAAAAACAAAAAGAGAAAAAGGAAAAGAGACTCGGAGTCCAGAGTGACTTTGCTTAAAGGTTCGCGTGTGAAAGAAAAAGATGCAAAGGAATTCGACCTTCTTCACTTGTGGGGTGAGGAAAAAATTATACACCAGAATTTTTCCTTATCTTTTTTTCCCACTTCTGATGCTTCTGTCTTTTGACTTGACGGTAATTCATATCAGAGACTGATACAGAATTTTTTTGAGATAAATTTAATCTTATGGAAAGACTGTTCACCCATTATACAAATACAAATAAATGAAACCAGTCTCTATTTGATAAAGTATAGGCTCTGTTCAAAAATTGGATTTAATTTGAGCGCAAAACAAAGTATTACCCAAGAAAAGAAGAGAAAAACCAAAGGGACGTTGACTCTTCAGCCAATATTACCTGAAAGGGCGGGTAATTGCATCATCGGGTACCTGCGACGAAACCCCAGTATCCAGATGAAAATTATAATGGCTCCATGTGCCTGCAAAAAAATCGGCCAAAGAAATATATAGATCAGACGGTGTCCAGTCGGGTAGTCCCCTTTCATGTTACGTCACCTATTGCCCGATGTCCACATGAAGGACATGAGTATAAAAGTGTATGCTATTGTCCCTTCGCTTCAGTCACGCGTTGGATGGCTCAGAATCAGCTTAAAATGGCTGATGATGTGGTATACCTGGAGCATTCAGGATGGTGACAGCACGGGAACGAGTTCAACATAGCGTCTGCTGAAGTGGTTTAATTCCGAGTGTATTTATCATGGGACTCTTCGTTTACGAAATGAGTGTCTGATTGGCGATATTTATATCGAAGCTTCCGGATTATTCACCATTGCAGTGCAAATATGATTGTGTTGAACTCTTTCCTTGTAAAAGCTAGGACCGCCCTCACAACGGCGTTTTCATCGATGACGGTGGAACCGCTGATGTTGCTGGATGGGTTAGCTTTTTCCAACATGCATGTCTACATCGAGAACCTCCAGATGGATCGGGTGTGTCGAGTGAACGCAGGATATTCAGAGGAGGTTTGCCATGCGCTCAAGAAGTACCCCGAGGCCAGCGTTGAAGTGCAACGGAAATACAGTGTCTTTGCTCTGTACAATGGCATCATCGCTGCAGCTTTGCCTCTCTTTTTCATCCTGTTTATGGGTGCCTGGAGTGATAAATATGGCAGGAAAGTACCTCTTGTGGCTGTACAAATTGGTCACCTCCTGCATGCTGGGGGCTATCTGCTTGCTTCTCTGGAATCGACATGGCCGGCCGAATTCTTCCTTTTGGTAACACTTCTTGATACTTTAGGAGGAGGCGCTGTGTCATTTCTCACTGTAGCTAATTCGTATATAAGTGACGTGTCATCAAAAGAGTCACGAACATCAAGAGTTGGGTTGGTTAACGGCATCTGGTTTCTTGGTGGCCCTGCAGGAACCATACTGGGAACGTACATCTACAGCAAAGGTGGTTACCATCCTCTCTTCGCTACCTCACTCGTTTTCTCTTTTATGGCTGTCATCTATATCATCGCCTTCCTTCCAGAGAGTCACGGGCCTTTCCTCTCCAAGGCTCGAGATGAGGCCCCCCATCAGAGAGCTGTGCTGGCGGAAAGAAAGAGCGAAACCGCTGTCTATCATTTTGAATCGAAGGCGACTGACGATGCCAACCTCTCTCTAAGAGTTATGATCAAGGACTTCTTCAACCCTCAGCGCATCATTGACAGCTTCAAGTCAACCTTGAGAAAACGAGAGGGAAACACTCGAGCACTAATTCTACTGCTTATCCTCACCAGTCTCCTGAGGCGACTCACAAGATGTAAGTTTCTCACCGGTCATCATAATGACATTTTTATCATCATAAAATGCACTTCAGTGTTATATATATATATATATATATATATATATATATATATATATAATATATATATATATATGTGTGTGTGTGTGTGTGTGTGTATGTGTGTGTGTGTGCGTGCATGCATGTACGTATATATGTGTGAATAAAAATGTACGAGAGAGAGAGAGAGAGATGAGAATAGGAAATATTAACTTACTTTATCTTTCCAAATAAAGCCTTTCCCTCATTAAATATAATTTTATTTTCATTTCCTTTTCAGCCCCCTATGTTTTTGCGTTTACTCGCCACGAGTTAGGCTGGAAAGCATCAGATTACAGCATATGGGTCACTTATAAGAATCTTGTGGCTACCGCAGGTGAGAATTTTTCTGTGTACCCCAAAGTTTACTGTCAATAATAGATATTACAGAACAAAGACAGGAAATATAGTGATGCTATTACCCGATCTTTAGAAAGATAAACGTACGAGATTTTAACAAGTGGTTTTACGTTCCCCATATGGGTTGAAAATGTTGGCACCTATTTGAATTCTCTTTTAAAACGACGAATTTCTGCTTGTGCAGGATCCCTCGTTGCTGTACCTCTTCTCAGTGGTCGTTTTAAGGTGACTGACAACATTCTGGCGACGATCGGCGCCTTGTCTGGTGTTGTTGAATATGTTGTCTATGGATGTGTAACGGAAACTCAGACAAACCTTATTTGGATTGGTAAGTGAATTGAAAACAATTTGGAATTCATGAAATATTTCAAATATAAGCTGAAATATGGTGGGTATGTTTCTAAGGCCATGTTTATATTCGATAACCTTAAAGGTTGAGTAGACTCATATCATGACAGATGCACGACCCTTACACTTTCAGCTCCCGTTGCTGCGTTGCTTCTGAACGCGTGTGCCATTGCTCAGAAGTCCATGATGACAAAGATCATCAGCAAAGATGAAATTGGTAAGTACTAATCTGGTTATTACCTTCTGAATCTTGTCCAGATAAGTTGCACAATAATACTTCCACATCGTCAACCTTCGAAGTAACTATCACGTCTGAAATCGACACCTAAATATAAGTTGGACATATTTCGTAAACCGAGAAATCTTTGGTAATAAGCCCATTTCGTCCCCAACCAGGAAAAGTATCTGCAGTTTTTGGGGCCCTGGAGGGCATGATGCCTATGGTAAATTCAGCTTTTTACACGGCCGTTTACCACTCCACAGTCAGCTCATTTCCAGCCGCCCACTTTTTCGTTGGGGCGGCTATTAGCACCCTCATGATGGCCTTGTTCGCGTAAGTCACAAAAAAAAACTTCTGGCAAGCTAAATGCTTCTGTTTGTTTTCGGATTTCTTATATCAAATGCTCTCCACAATATTTTAAATGGAACTGGATTGTACTAAAAAGCGTTGGACAAAAGTTTATGCGCAATAGGCTTTTAGTTTATTATTATTATTTTATTATTCCAGGATTATCGCCATCGACCGTAGGCGCCCCAGACAACTCGAAGAAGGAAATAACCTTCTAGAAACAGTTAGCCCCAGTCCAGTAAAGACACTTCCAGTTGAAGCTACTCCCAGTCAACCCGGAGTGACTGATGTATCCGTCACCATACTGCATGATGCAAGATCTGGACTCCAGCAAGAAATTCCAGCCATCGATAAAGTTGACAAGGATGATTGGGAAAGTGAAAAAACTTCAGGACTTGCAGAGATACCTTGGCCAAAGAGACTCCTTCAAAGTGTCAAGATCTTCCTGGGAATGTTTCAGAGGCGAAATTCTCGTGAGGTTGCTTGGGTCTAGCTAAGCTCTCGATGAGAGGCCAGCGTTTCCGGTTCATTTAGTAATGCACACGGAATCAAGGGGAAAAATTTGTTGCCAGGAGTAAATCAGCTCACGGGGAAAAGGTAATTCTGTCAAAATGGCCAGTTGCTATGAATTATAGATTGGATACGAAACTCAGGAGAAAATTAATCTTACACCCTTAAAACCGACGGTAAAGTCGTCGAACTAAGTTGAACCAAAGAAATATCCGTTCCTGTGATATATATGTGTCGATATATTTATTATAATTATTAATTTATTAGAGCAGTGGATTCACTGCATGTTGTAAGTTTACTTTCATGAGCTATTGTTAGTGACCGTTTTCTAAATGTTCTAAGTTTTCTTCTCAGTATTATCATACAATAAAAAACTGGTCATTCAAATGTGTTATTGGTTTGTTTACTTTCCTTGTTTACTCTGAACACCTGTGCAGGATGATTAAGACACAGAATATGATTTTTTATGAACAGTTTTATCGATAAAAAAAATGAAAATTATAATTCATTTTGATTATGATTCTAAGTCTCAAGTTCAAAGCCCACAGAAAAATATGAATGGTGAAAAATAAAATAAAAAGTCTTATAATTACTTCACAACTGCGTTTGTTGCAACTCATTTCTTTTAAAGCGGAAAGATAAACAGCATTCTTAGTCCAAGTAGCATCTTTCTGTGTAGGGTGTACACGGATACGTGCATAAGGTATCTACAATACCCGCATATTTCTATATACTGAAGGAGTTACGAGAAAGATTTGAAAATAAAAGAAAAATTCTAATTATACTGATGTTAGAGATGCTGTGTGGAGAGTGGTGAAGATGTATCAGTATTGAATTCGAAATTTTTATGATGTTAAGTAAAGTTTGGGCCCCCCTGAAAAAAAAAAAAAAAAAAATAGAAAAGGAGAGTGACTGGTTTGGTGTAAAAAGCAATTCACAGACAAGGTCTTTTCACTATGTGAATGGCTAGAGCGATGAGAAATTTGAAGGAAAAGATGATGTTCATAGTTTTGGAATAAGAGGGAAGGTTTCGAATGTTGGATGAAAAGGCTGGGGTAAGAATATAATGCACTATTAAGCGATGAGAGCGAAAAGAACTTCCGAGGAATATTAGGAAGGATGATAGGAAAACTGAAGATTTGGCAAACAGATATTGAGTACAAAATGAGACGGAAAATATGGAAGTAGGGTATTGGTGATTTATAAAAAGCACTTGACTCAGTTCTGAAGAACTTTTGAATAATAGAATGAGAAGGACTAATAGGCAGAAATGCATGGGGAAAATTACTGGACTAGACCTTGTTTACAGATGTGAATTGGTTGTTGAATCTGCTTGAAAGAAAATATAAAATGAATGTTGTTGAGATGCACTTTAGTATATATTGAGAAAGAATGGTTGAAAGAGTGAAAATTTAGGTAAGACAAAAAGGTTAACAGCTGAGAAGGCTCCCCAGTTTTCGTTTAACTTCTCTCTACAGATCTTTTCCTACCAGGAATGCCTGCTACCTTCTCATCCCCTTGCTGGAGTCCTCTGCATCCAAGACAGTAATGTAGATCACACTGAATGGTTTCATCTTTCTTTTACTTATGATGTTAAAACATTCACCTCGAACATGTTTCTCATCATCATAAACTTTTTTTTTATAACTACCTGATCTTTCTTATTTCGTTAATTGCGTCAGTGAACTTTAGTCTGTTAAATATTAAACACCCAAGACTTCATATATACAGTTGCCTTTCTGTCTTCATTTATACTTTCATTCTTAAGTAACGAAACCTTCATCTGTCAACTCTGAACTTAAACATATTCAGACGAGTAGTCAGTAATTTGGTCATATCAAATGTCTTCAAAACTGGTACTTGCGCATGTGTAGAATAAACATCAAGTATACCACTTCAGTTTAGTTCCAGTCTGTCTGTCTGTCTCTCTCTCTCTCTCTCTCTCTCCCCGTGTTATAAATTCTATTCCACCACACATAGGCTTATCATTGTGTTGCAAAAGCTTCCCGGCAGATTCAAACCCAACAATTAAAATATGAGAATAAACCCCTTTTAAGTTTCCATATCATTCCTCTTATGTCATTCTTAGATTACTGCGAAATACAATTAGATCATCCTTTTCAGGTAGATAAACACACAAGTTTATCGGTACAAAAAATCAGGATAAACCCCAATGATAAATAAACACATGAAGTACGTTAAAGAGTTTTATCGATAAAAAAATGAAAATTATAATTCATTTTGGTTATGATGATTATGATTCCAAGTCTCAAGTTCAAAGCCCACAGAAAAATATGAATGGTGAAAAAATAAAATAAAAATGCCTTATAATTACTTCACAACTGCGCGTGTTGGAACTCCCAATTGTGAGTCAATGTCACAATTTTACCAAATGTAAGTGTCACAGTGAAAAAGCTCCAGTCTGTCTGATAAAAATTTTCGCCAGAGCCCAGAAAAATTTGCTCATGGAAAGATATCTTTGAAGACTTTAAAGGAGTTTGTTAGTCGTGGAATAAGCTTTGGCATTTTTTTATGCTAAACTTGGTCGAAATTATTCCAATTTATTCCGGGTGTGCTTTCTTTCAAGAAATAAATGCAGCGAGAAAACCCTCTCTTTATTATCGCAAGTAGGCAGACAACGTTAACCAAGAAATTTCTCTCTCTCTCTCTCTCTCTCTCTCTCTCTCTCCTCCACGATCTTAAGAATCAGGAACCTTTGAGTGAATCTAAAACTATCAATTTTCTTCATATTTTTGTGAGACTTCCGTACCAAGAATAATACCCATTTGCAACCAGACAAGAGCCTTGAATTACTAGGGTTATTGGGATTCTTGAAATCCGGAGCTTTCTTTGAAGGTTGAAGTCTTCCAAGGTACTACAGTACAGGTTCAGTCAGACTAATTCTTCGTAGACTTAAGTATCAAGAATTATGATTTTTATGTCGTTCATGGTATGTGAAAATACGTCACTTACAACATCTAACACAAAAGAGATAGGTCATGGAACCCTCCCCTTGGGATACTTTATCAGAGGAATCCAAGAAACTCTTGGCAAGAAGACCCTTCTCGAGGCAACCTTCCTAGCAGAGAAGCAGGACTCCTGTCAGGCGCCGGGAAGCATCCCCCCAAAAGGCTGACATCACCCTTGAGGGTGAGGACCAAGACTTCCTTAGGAAGGCATCCTTGTAGACTTCCCAGGAAGGGGACAGGGCTCCTGCAGGCTGGAATGCATCTCTGGAGGAGGGTTTCACTATATGAGTGAAGGTCAAGTCTTCCAAGGGAAGGCATCCCTAAAGTAGGATTTCCAGCTCTTCCCAAGAAGATACTTTTCAGAGGAAGCCGAGGCACCCCTAGTAAGGAGGCCCTGCTCTCGGGCTGCATCTCCAAGAGGGAGGCAGGGCTTCTGCTAAACAGCAAAGCATCCCCAGAAAAGGGTCTTACTAGAGGAGAGGAGGGCAAGGCTTCCTAAGGAAAGGCTGCCTTGAAGAGGGTCTCCTGCTCCTCCGCCAAGGATACCATCCCAGAGAAAGCTAGGGCACCCTCACCAAGAAATTTCTAAAGGGCTGCCTTCTTAGGAGGAAGGGAGGGCCCCCTCACCAAAGGGTTTGGAACCAAGACATATTAAGCAAGGGATCCCTTGAGGTGGGTTGCTAGCTTCTCCCCTGAAAATGCCTTCCCACAAGGAGGCAGGGCACTTCCAGAAGAGAGATACTCTTCCCAGCTGCCTTCCCAGGAAGAAGGAATTCACAACTAGGGTGAGGTCAATGTTTCCAAAGGAAGGCTTTCCTTGAATGAGCAGCTAAGAGGCAGGGCTCCTGCCATGCTGGGTAGCATCCCGGGAGTTGGGTCTCACATGTGAGGTGTGGGCTAAGTCTCCTTTGGGAAAGCATCCCTATAGTAGGGTCTCCAGCCTCTCCCCCGGAAGCTACCATCTCAGAAGGGCTAAGCTCCCCAAGCATGGCGGTCGTCTTCCAGGGCTACCTTCCCTGAAAGGGGTCTTACCTCAAAAGTGAGGGACAAGACTCCCTTGAGAAGTCATTCCTGGAGGAGGATCTACAGGTCCCTCCAAAGGGATGCCTTTCCAGAGGGAGTCAGAGCACCCTTGCCTGGGAGGGTTTCCTCCAGGGCTGGCTTCCCAGGAGGGAGATAGGGCTACTGCCAGTATATAAAAAAAAGCATCCCCACAGAGGCGGTGGAAGGCTTCCTGGGTAAAGCATCCCTTTAGGCAGGTGTCCAGCCCTTGTGGATGCCCTAGGGATCCCCAGGGAAAGCTTGCCCTAGAGGAGGTCCTTCCATCTGAATGGTGATCACCACTGGGAGCACTTCCCATGGAGGGCAGCCATGGAGGAGAGGCTTCTAGCTGGATATGATATCCAAGCTGTCTTGAGGACAGAAGACCCAAAAAAGATCACCTGGATAGGCAGGGGTACTAAGGATTACAAGGAAAGCAACCCCAAAGGATGTCCATCCGACCAGGTAGAGATCTCATGGGTCTCCTTGGAAGGTAACCCCAGAGGAAGGCCTCCTAACTGGGCAGGAACCCAGAGATGGTTGCCTAAGGAGCGGGGAATTTTTTGTGCCGGACTGAAACGGGTTCAGGAGGTTACATGAGGCTGTCAGTGTTGACTAATCTGCTTGTTGCTAGGCATTCTGATTGCTATTATTTTCCACCATTATTTGCAGGTTTGATCAATATATTTTCAGAGAACATAGTATATGATGTTCACTGATTTTTTTTTTTTTTTTTTAATATATTCCGAACAACAGTCATATGATAGAAAAAAAGCATAATATGCCCTAGATATAACAGTCACGTTTACCGAGATATTTCTGCTTTTTATTCACTGTTAAATTTTCATGTTATACCTACACGTCAACCTGAACTGAATGTACTCAGATTATACAGACTTTCCCTTATTTAAATTACTTACCGATGTATACATTAAATTATACTGATTATTAATGCCTTGGTTCAAAATGAATCGCTAATTATTCGTTTCGAGAAAGATGAACTAATGCGCGACCAACGAAACATACGAATAAGCACTAAGGTTAACAAAGAACAAATCTGTTCTCTTTTAAAGTCTAACCGTTACGATTTATAGATCCTAAGAATTTTTTTTACGGATTTATGGGCGTTTTCAAGGAGTGATACACGCGAGCATGTGAAGGAGTTGGCATGTCTGCATTCTTAACTTAATCTTAACGTAACATAGATTGCTGAAAGAAATTCTTTGATGTAACATTATCTCCAGATATATATAAAGAGTACACATACACGTACAGCATTTGTCATACAGTCTCAGAACCCACGAGGAACTGATGTATCCCAAAAGGATTCGGATAATTGCATCAATATGTCAGCGAGAGAATTAATTAAAAGATTTTCCTTATAATCTTTGTTTTTTCAGGTTGGGTGAGTGAGTTTTTAGACTAGCGAGGAGGATGTCGAAAATCTGAATGCCATCATGGTTCATGTGCGTATCTCTGTAAGCAAATAAACACACATGAGTGAGTAACAAGAGATTGATAAAGAGAGCAACAGACGCTGTAAACACAGGCTGATGTTGAGATCGCTGTAATATACGTTATTAGCTAAAACAGCCTCGTGTAACCTCTTGAACCCGCGTCAGTAAATTTTTTCGCAGTGCTTAAATGGGCAATTCCTCATGAAGTTGGAAATGATTTCACTCGCAAGCAATGAACCTCACATGCGATCAGGACAAAGTCTCTTAAAGCGAAAGTAACATACGCCTAAATATGCATCGTCATTTGCATTTTTCATATAAAATTAACTAACTTATAATTCAGAGAAAACTGATACAGTGATGGTCAATGTTGGTGGCGGCTGGGGGACAGCACAATGGTCCAAGTGGCAACTCCCTCCCTCCCTTCCCTCGCCTACGTTCTTGATTGGCCATATATGTTTTAAGTCTCTTAAAACGTAGAAGTATGCACTGTATTAAGCTCAACACCAAAACAAGGACCTCTAAGACTTTTACTTAGGAATGTCTAAATCAGAGGTGAAAATGTGAAAGAGAGCAGCTTTGAACGCTTTCTAATTCCAAAATCGAGACGAAATTCACTGAAATTCAAAACAGTTTTAGTTTTCTGAACAGAAAACTATTGAGATGGCTTTTTGTCTCTGTCCGCACTTTTCTGTCTGCCCTCATATCTTAAAAACTACTGAGGCTAGATGACTGCAAACTGGTACGTTGATCATCCACCTTCCAATCATCAACATACCAAATTGCTGGCCTCTAGCCTCAATAATTTTTATTTTATCTACGGTTAAAGTTAGCCTTGATCGTGCGTCTGGTAGCGGTATAGGTGCCAACAACACAGGCCGCCACCGGGTCGTGGCTGAAAGTTTCTTGGGCCGCGGCTGAGAGTTTCATGGGCCGTGGCTGAGAGTTTAATACAGCATTATCCGCTGTAACGAAAACTCGATTGCTCCAATGAAACTTCGGCGCATTTTTTACTTGTTTCTTCTTTGTCTCAACAAGCGCAAGAAAAACCTGATGTGAGAATAACAGTGCTCCAACATCATAATGAGACTAGTGTGCATGGCAGGCGCTCTGCTACACGTTATGTCATGAAGCTCTACCACGAAAGACCCACGATGGATTCCTATGGTGGTCACAGGTTCTCACAGCTTCAGTGTGTGGATCATCCCAATGAGACTTTTCTGACATTGTCATTTCGACTAAATTCATCTTTACGATAGAACCAATTGAGTTGAATATAGAATTTAGGCCAAATGCCAAGCACTGGGACCTATGAGGTCATTCAACGCTGAAACGGAAACTGACAGTAAAAGTTTGAAAGGCGTAACAGGAGGAAAAACTCGCAGTTGCACTATGAATCAACTTTTAGGGTAGAGTGGAAAGTAAGATGGAAGAAAGCGAATATGAAAGGAGGTACAGTAAAAGGAACGAAAACGGTTGCAGCCAGGGGACGATGGTACGTTGCAAAGGACCTTTAGTAATGCCTACAGTGCACCGCATGAGTTGCACTGACGGCAATAACCCCCTACGGAGATGATAGAACAAACAGATATGCCGACTCTGTAAAAGTATTAGGAATACCCTGATATTGTAGAGGAGAGCTGTACATAATGAATGGCTGAAGAGGCATTATCCCAATGTACCAACTATGAATGGACATAGGTCTTAAACTTACACCCATGCACACATCCATGAGATTCATTTGGATAGCCTGTACTGCTTCCATAAGGCAAGGTTTACTATATAGATGCCTTTCTCATGTGACTGATGCCTGATTATTTATGGAGAGCATCTGAGAATATTATATCTCTTAATATCTCTGAACTAGTAACCGTTTGACAGAGTTTGGCCTAAGTTTCTATTTGCCAAATTCTTTGTTTAGGTCATTACTTCTCTTAATATAGTTTATGGCTTTATGTGTAACTGCTTTATATCTACAGTTACTGAAAGGACTTTATCTATTCCTTCCTCCATTCCTAGCTGTGTTCTTCAGGGTACTGTTCTCTTACCTACTCTCTTTCACTCTTTTTATCAATGCTCTGCCTTGTAGCTCTTCGCATTTTTCAGAATAATTGAGTGTGAGCGACAGTAGAAGACTGATGGGTGAAGGGAGAAGGAATACGAAACGTAGAGACATCAGCAACACCGAGACTCAGCGTTTCGTTTCACGTTTCAGCCTTCTTCCGTTGCCGCCCACACTCAGTCATTCTTTCCTCTTCTGTGAACCCTGAGCTCGTGAGCATAAACAGTTCTGTTACTTTTCTTCCTACCAAACTTCAGTGCTTTTTGATAAAAGCTGGTTCTCTTGCTTTTATTCCCACCATGGACGTATACGAAGTGAAGGAACTAAAATGATGAAATAATGCTGTTCTAACGCTCTCATGTAAATGCTAGTCAGAATTTTTAATATCAGATATTTAAAATTTAAAGTAAAAAATACATAGTCATTACTGTGGTAGCTATCAGGCCACAAATCTCCAGGGAAAGATCACGCAGTTAAAATTGCTGAATGTACTATAGATTATTCTATATTTTTAGTTTTCTGTAATAAAAACTGTTGAGATGGCTGTTTATCTGTCCGTCCGCACTTTTTCGGTCCGCCCTCAGATCTTAAAAACTACTGAGGCTAGATGGCTGCAAATTGGTATGTTGATCATCCACCCTCCAATCATCAAATATGCCACACTACAGCCTTCTACCTTCAGTAGTTTTTAAATTGATTTAAGGTTAAAATTAGCCATGATCGTGCGTCTGGCTACGCTATAGGACAGGCCAACACCGGGCCGTTGCTGAAAGTTTCATGTGCCGAGACTCATATAGCATTATACGCTGTACAGAAAACTCGATTGTGCCCTAGAGTCTTCGGCTCATTTTTTACTCGTTTTAGATGTGATGAGTTCTTTTTCTCTTCGTGCGGCCTCTACTTTACTTAGCATGAGTTTACCCTGCACTTTGACAAAGGTGGGTACCTCCGGGTTAATACCCTCTACAGGTACTGCTTTGGTCACTTCTTTTGCGATGGAAGAGAGTTCCTCTTCCTCGTAACAACCGCTAGGGTGCCTCCCACATTTACTCGGAGGTAATGAGTACTTCTTGGATTGAGTAATTCGCTGACTGTCGTTCCCTCTCAGTTGCCAAGCTATGCAAATCTCTTGTCTTTTCCTGCCAGATGTAACCATTGCTTCCCTTAAGATTACCATTTGTCTTAGTTTATTCTAGATCTTAGCTTGATAACCTTTTGGTATCATTATCAGTCTTTACTTTTTACACACGCAAGTACAAACATACATTCATATATATATATATATATATATATATATATATATATATATATATATATATTTTATAAATATTTACGCTGTTAGCCTCAAACATTTAGGGATAGAAATATCAGCCTGACTGAGACAGAAATTGCTTTGTCCACGCTAGTGCGTCTTCAGTTCAAACCTTGCGTCGTTTGGAGAGCGGGATGAGTAGAGTTAGGCCTTTACCCTATAGGAACATTTCCCTATCAGCGCCAAGATAGGTGGTCCTAAAATTACTTTTCCCTTCCTACCTGTCTCTTGGCAGATGTTTTAACAGAGACGTGGGCACCTGGGTGACTGTTGTTGACCTAGAACCGGTCAAGAGAACTTGAGGAGAGGGCAAGCTTTCGGAGATAACACGTCAGTTGGACCTCTTCCCCCTTTCTTTCATCTATTATTCTGTGATGAAGTGAAGAAACAATTGCAAAACTCCCACGTCGGTGGTTGATCCGCTGCGTTGCGTCCTAAGGTAAAGTCGCTTTGTTAAAGCCGCCCATTCTTTTATCCTTTGTTTCTGTTCAAATTTCTTTGTTCCCCTTCAGCCACCACTTACGGTATATGTATGCAGAAGTCTAGATTAAGCCAAATTATTATATTTGATAGCTTCAACCCGTTATTTCCAGTAAAATACCTAGAAGTTTAGGGTAAGCAAAATCAGGTTGCATCCTCGATGCTTTGTATGCCTCGCGTCCATTTGGAAGAACCGTTCATTTAAAATCAAATTCATCTCAAATATTCTTTGTTACAAGGTTAATAGCATAACTGGCGACCTTTAGCTATTAACGTCTGTCTTTGAGGTTAACTTTTGGCTTCAGAGTGTGATTCGTGTAATCTTGGTTTACAGGGCCGTAAAAATTAGTGAATGTGCATGATCCTTAAAGACTCTCACATTAACATTGTGACCTTGCGTAGAATCTAAAGTACATTTTAGAGAAAGAATCTGGAAAAGGGAATTAAAATTACATTAATTCCAAAAAAAAAAAAAAAAATAAAAGTCAGATATCAAAACTCAATTCATTCTTCAAACAAAGGCAGGGGCATAATAATGGCAATGCGAGAATAGTATAACAAGTGTGGCGAGTCGCGTAGGAAGGTGCAACTCGAGAGCAGGCGAATCCCACAGATTTGAATGTATTAGTTTAAGAAAGGGCATTTACAGAGTGATTCGGACTGTGAGAGAGTCCGTTTCAAGTAACGATTCAAAGGCCGAATGTTGCTGGAGCCCAGTTCATATACTACGAAGTAATTTAGAAATGGCGTCGGCAATTCCGATTCGTTATTGTTTGCATATAAGCGGGGAATCATTCAAAACGTGTCAATGAAGCGACAACGAACTGAAATGATAATTTACAATAAAGGTACCGTTCAACAACGTGAATTTACGCGAGCAAGCTAGCATCTCTCTTTTCCATTCTTTTGTTTAATCTCGGGTGAGGAATGCGATAACAAAGACACAAATTGTTGGTAATTTAGTTTTCCATCCTGCGTAATGTAAAACTATGCATGGATGGTATATTTAAAGTAAAATCTGGATACCTGCATTTGTTTCGTACGTTATTTTGAATTTGGTGCTAAAAGGAAACCACCCGCCATCTTGGATTCCACTCTGCACGTGTTGCCTTGATTGTTTTAAATTATTCGAGACTGTTTGTGAAGAAACGGCCATTTTGAACTCCTTGGCGCCCAGTTTGTTTTGAAATTTAAACTACTTAGGCCTTGGCGCCATCTCAAGACCTTGTTATTGTGACCTCTGCCGAGACACTCTGGGGCATTCTTTTTGGCACCGTGGCGAACCTCTAATATCACCAGTAGAAACCAAAGATAATTTAGGCAGGAAAGTTAGGCCTTAGTTAGGGTAATAACAAGTTCCTATCGAATACCTACTATAAAATCATATAAGAAAATTTAAAATTTCTGATAAACTTTTGTGGCGATAAATAGGAAAATTAAGACAATAAAGTAATCCTAAGAGCCAAGGCAGCATCTATATCATTTATTAGATCCATGCCATTTATTGCATGTATAAAATCTTGTTTACATATTGTTCTCAGCAAGAGATTCCCTGATTAAATCTCTCTCTGTCCATTCAAGTAAACGACTTCTAACCTAGGGTGTATGCAGCCCTCTTCAAAGGAAAGAACATGCGACACTAGGCTAATTAATTCGAATACTTAAACAATTAAAAGAAAACACCTCATCCACAATAGATGAGGACAAGTTAAAACTAATTGTCTATTTGATAAACTATGGTCATGAGTGGGCCTGCTATCGAATTGAAACTAGCAGTAGTTTTCACCCTCTGGAAAAGAAGGGAGGCCAGCACTGGGGCGGTACTGGAACCAACCACTCACGAGGATCAAGAAAAAAAAAAAAAAAACAATTACTTTACTCCAATTGCCAATAATTTGCAGCACTGTATCATGAATAACCACTTCTCTCTCTCTCTCTCTCTCTCTCTCTCTTTTACCTTCCCTTTCTCTCATTCGATTGTTGCTCTGCAGGGTGTAAATTACCTTTCTGCTCATATAGCCTAGTTTGGACTCCAGTAGAGGTCCCTAGGAACACATTGGCACCATAAGTGCCACTAAAGAGGACAAAGGAACACAGAAGGAAAGTTCTTCTAGGACCTAACCTGCACCAGTGCCTAGGGATACTAGGTACCCACCAGTGTAGACCTGTACCGGCACACCCAAACTACAGTGCCACCTTTTGAAAGGGTGCCACTTCCATTGAAGACACTTCCTCGCTGCCCAGTCGCCATAAACCGGTTAGGCTGGGCCTTCCCCACCAGAACCGCGCGGCAGGCGTGCTAAACTTTCTGGGGCTGGGGACGTGTGGGTCTCACCCGGCTCTGAACTTACCTGGGTTGGGGCAAGTGGGCGACTTGGCCAAAGCGGGAGAAGGAAGAAAGACTCGAGCAGAGAGGAGTACAAGAGCGACAAGGCAATATGAAGAGGAAAGAGAAGAAAAGAAGGAGACAGCATAGGTTGCCTGAGAGCCGAGTTAGCTAAAGGAAGGGCTCGAGCTTGAGAGGCGAAAAACAGAATCCCCGAGAAGCTATGGCAGCATCAAACTCCAGTTTCCCCTGCTGCGTAAAGCGCTCCAATTTCGAGGCATCAATTCCTAGTCCCCAAGTGGACTGAGGACAGGCAGAAGCATGGCTGGAGATCGAGGCTCTTTCGGTAACTACAGCACCAGCGGAGAGGGGCCTTAATACTAGCCAAAGCATATGGAGGGAAAAGCCAAGGCAGCGCTTCGCTCACTGGAGAGAAAGAGCCAGAGGAGGTAACATGGCAGTGATAGAGTCATTACAAGGGCCTGAGATAACGAAAAATGGGACACGGTTCCGAGGTGTACCAAGGAAGTCAAAGCTGGTCTTGGTGATGGGCATGTCCACAAAACCCAGTCCAGAATACCCAGCTGGATTCGACTCACTGGCCTGCCACGGCGTTTGAGATCTCTTCAATCGGACCATGCTAGGGCGCTTTTTCAATGTGTGCCAGGGCGCAGGTATATCATAACGATAAACAGCCCTCCACACTTATGGAAGCTTATGCATAAGCGAGTTGTTGGGAAACTTTCAATCAGTCGCATAGTACCTCTAGGCGAATCATCCCTCCAGCCTACCTCTCGAACTCCACTACTTGAAGAATGGACTGCCCTAGCAAGACCCTGTTACCAAGAAGGGAGACCACATGAAGCTGAGTGCCGATACAAACTCCAACACTGTGGCCTTCAGCCCTACCAGCCCAGAACTCCGCTCCCGATTCATCCATCAGCCCTCTCCTCCAGCAGTTTACTGCAGGCCACCAGGCCCATCCAAAGGCCGTGAATCACTGTGGGGCTGCTAACTTCACTACAATGCTGGATCTCCGGCCTGTCCACATCATGTACCCACCACCATTTGTCAACTGAGAAATCAGCGCCCCATTCCTCTCGGCTGGTCCACTTCGGATCCTTACGAGGACTAGAGCATTTTGTCTCGGTAGCTCTTTGAGCACTAGCCTGCCCATGACCCTTCCGGTCCTGGTGAACACTAAACCAGAATATTAGCTGATCGCCCAGGGCCCAAGTGCCAGCGGTGCTGTAGTTGACAGAGAAAACGCGGTGGGAAATGGAAGTGGATGAGGCCACTATGCCCGTTCCCTACTGTCAACTCCAGGTTACTGACACCTTGGGCCACGATACCCCGCCTCGGCGTGGTAGGTGGAATTGACCCAGTGTGGCTTTGCTTCTTGTTAGGTCAGGATGTACCTCTGGAAGCCCGTCACCAACCACTCCATGCGTTACCTCTCACGGAGGCCCATCTGAAACTCTCAACCATGACAAACCTCACCTTCCGCCCACCAAGTGGTCCGCGGAAGGGCTCCTGGCTGCTGAGCTAGCCCTCTCCAATGAAAGGCTGGCCCACCAAGAAGGTCTTCCCCCTCATGAAAAGAGAAGGTCCAGGAGGCAAGACTTTGCATTTGTGCGGCCGCTTCCCAGGGCGTGCAAGCGGTGATGCACTCACAAATTGGGAGGGCTGCCCAAGCAAGCAGCCCAGCGGGCGCCCCCGAGCAAACTCTGGAGGCTCGATCTCCGGCTGGGGCAGGTCTGCCGCAGCCAACCTATCGTCCGCGAGGTAGTGCACCTCGGACCTCATCAAACATACTGACCTCAACTGCTGCCAGTGCCACTTGCGGCTGAGCAGTACCAGACTTTCCGTCCGTCCCCGGACGTTGAGCTGCAATGGAAGAAATTTATGCGATTAGAAATCATGGCGAATCCTCCTCCAAAATTTGGATTCCCCATGATTGTCCTTACACGCTGGAGGCCTCTACTTTTGAAACTTCTTCTTTGCAAGATTCTTCTTTGAAATTTGGCTCAGGATGTGACTGGAGATTTGAAATAGTACCCCTCCCTTGGAAGACTAGGGACTGGCATCTCGGGCCCTTAGAAATCGAGATGCTCGCTCCGGTTTATGCATGGCAGGTGGGAATCCTCACAGCTTTGCAGTTGCCTGACTTCACGCCCATAGCCCCTTCTGGCCTGTCCCAGGTTGGTGCTCTCATCACCTGCTAGGCCCAGCTACTGATGAGCATGATGAAGAAGAAAGAAGGGTGGAAGAAAGGCCAGTGATTGCCAGCTGTAAGCTCTCCTGCTTACTAGTGCCTCTTGGCACAGTCGCCCTTTTAATCTCAGTGATCAGCCCTTTAGAGGAAGAATTGCCAAAGTGAGTCTCTTCCTTTGTTAATGCATAGCCTAGGCACCTTAAAGTACAGTACATCAATTTAGTAGCCTTGTTCTTTCCACTTGCCACCGAGCCTGGTAATCGCCATTAGCTAACTAATTTCAGTAATCTTAACTGTGTAGAAGCGAGCCCACGATGCTCGTGACACGCATGACCTAAGACCTCAGTGAGGCACCCATTTATCATATGAGGCAACCCTCATGGATTAACTAGTAGAATTTAATTATGTTAAACATAAGCCACGTTGTAATTTAGTTAGAATATTAACTCTTATGTTGGTGCTACGGTCGGGTTAGGATAGGTTAGGCTAGGGAATATCATGGGAATGTACCACTAGGCTAGAGTCTAAAACACATCATAGTTGTAGGGGTGGCTATAGCCGTGAAGGCACCTTCTAGTACTATTAGAGATTAGGTTAAGTAGTAATTATAGCTCCTTATCCTCTCACAGGGTTAGGTAGTTCTGTAGCTAGAGTGAGCTTCTTGGGACTAATCTGCTCAGGGAAGGAGGTAACCCTACGAGAGCGAACAGCTTGCTTAGTATAGACCTTCCACGCCGAAAAGGGGTGAGGGCCCTCTAAGGGGAGCTTTTATAAATATTTCGCTGTTAAGCCCTCGGGCATTTAGGGATAGAAATATCAGCCTGACTGAGACAGGAAATTGCTTTGTCCCACGCTAGTGCGTCTTCAGTTCAAACCTTGCGTCCGTTGAGAGCAGGATAGGTAGAGTTGGGGCACCCTATAGGAACATTTCCCTCAGCCATGAATATGGGGTGGTCCTAAGGTCCCTTTTCCCTTCCTACCTGTCTCTTGGCGAGATGTTTAGCAAGAACGTGGACACCTGGGGTGACTGTTGACCTAGGCTCGGTCAGAGAACTTGAGAGAGAACCAAGCTTTCGGAGATAACCACGTCAGTTGGACCTCTTCCCCTTTCTTTGTCTTCTTCTATTAATTGAAATTGGAAAAGCAATTGCAAGAACTCCATTAGGTCGTTGATCGCTTCAACGTTCGTCCTAAAGGTAAAAATTAAACTTTTTGTTCAAAACTTAGCATTCTTTTTATCCTTTGTTTCTATTCAAATTTCTTTGTTCCCCTTCAGCCACCACTTGTTATATGTGTTCAGAGTCTAGGTCATTAATTATTATATTTGTTAGCTTCAACCCCGTTATTCAGTAAAATACTTACAAGTTTAGGGTAAGCAAAATCAGGTTAAATCTACGAGTGCTTTTGTATGCCACCACGTCAGGTTTGGAAGAACGTTCGCGTTTAAGATAAATTCATCTCAAATATTCTTTGTTAAGGTTAATAACCCTTAACTGGCGATATACAACTCATTAACGTCTGTCTTTGAGGTTAACTTTTGGCTTCAAGTGCTTGGAGTTCACGTGTAATCTTGGTTTTGCAGGGCCGTAAAATTAAATAGAATTGAATAATACATGATCAACCAAGACTCTCACACGTAACAATATATATATATATATTTATATATATGTATTCATGCATATATAAATTACATGATTTTGTGCTTGCATGTGGATATCCCTACTTTCATTTACGTTAATATGCAAATTAACATTATTTTTTTATACTCATATTCAGGTTTATTTCATTTTGATTATAGTCGAGGTAATTGAAAAACTATCATCAATAATTTAAAATATTCAATATATCACAGCCATCCTTCCCGACTTTATAACTAATACCATTCTACTATGGCAACATACAATGCGACTAGATTCTCAGCTTTTTCATAAAATTTTCTTCCAGATAATACCAGCTACCCTATTCGAGCTGCATATCACAGTAAAAGTTCACTCTGAGGTAGGTTGATTATCCGCACTCTTGACAGACGGGGATCGAGTCTTTCAGAAGTTCAGATGTTTCCCTGACCTTTACCACAATAGTTACCAGCAGATGTCGTGGAGTCCAGTTTATCAGTACCTTGGGACAGATCTGGAATCAACGTTCCTTTGGAGAGCTCGTTTATGCCGATGAAAAGCTTGGAAATGCTTGGCAGTGGATCAGCAACGTTGGTGTTTGATACGTTGCTAAGTGTCTTCCTTCCGAAAGCTTTCTTCAGAGAGTGTTTGAGACCTTGGATAAACTTTGCCTTGAGAGATGCAGTAAATGAAGTTTGAGCCGTTGCCAATGTGTGTCCTTGTCCTTGTCCTTGATACTGCACAGCAAAATTGGGCTGGTAAGAGGTCATTCCTTGGTACGGCATTATTTCCAAAGCCAGTGACTCAGACGTCAGCCACCGAGAGTCTGTTCTGAACACGAGGGTCTTGTCCTTGACAGGTTTTGTTACCTCCTTCGGCTTGGCTCCTTCGATATCATATTCTCGGGTTTTATTTACTGCGATGATGATACTGGAAATGAAAATGCGACAAAGTTTGTTAACATATTAAATGCCACTACATCTTTTAAGGAGGCTTCTCGTTTATTTCTTCTAATACTCGAAAGGTTAAGAACTATGGAAGTAATGAATCTTCGATAATCGCAGATAACCAGGACCAGCATTATAGAAGCTAAAGGATAATATTGGAGGGGGAAAATAAGAATGTATATCAGAAGCAGTAATGATAATTCGGACTATGTGATGCTCACCTGAACAGAGCAATCATGAAGACGCTAAACGCTGCTCCGAGGAGGAAGTGGGCTGCTGGGAAGGCACCAACGGTCGCGTGATACACGGCGCTGTACACTCCGCTTTGCATCATGGGCATCATGCCATCCAGGGCACCCAGCACAGCAGATACTTTTCCTGTTTTAGAAAAGAAAAGAAATTCGCTATTAATATTTTTCAAAGTGAGCTAATCAGCGGAGAAAGAATGTCCTCGGCTAAATTCGTGTTTATTTGTAGCCATTATTATTTAGCAAACAAAAAATAAGTCTATATATACAAAATTACCTATTTCATCTTTGGTGACAAACTTGGTTAACATGGCTCTCTGAGCGATGGTGCAGGAATTGAGAAGCAATGCGGCAACGGGAGCTGTAAAGGAGAAGAATAAATATTGCAATGAGCCTGATTTCATAAAACAGATTTTGGAAATTTCTGGTCACATTTACGATCACTTGATACTTGATAATTATCCGGAAAATATTGATAAGATTCTGAAACTGAACTAAGATTACGCTTACCAAGCCATATTAGGAACCTCTGTGTTTCAGAGATGCAGCCATAGACGCTGTATTCCAAGACTCCCGACAGAGCCCCGACTATGGCCAGAATATTGTCTGAAACCCCGAAGTATCCGCTAAGAAGAGGGACCGCCACCAGGGTTCCTGAAAATGATGAGTATAATAAATCAGTTTTAGCATGAATAAATATTCTGAATGTTCAGACTCTGTTTTCCTGTTTTTATTTGCTGCGGATTTGGGTACAATAAATCGGCTCTCTATTGCAGTGTCATCTTTTTACATTTCAGAATTCTTTTATTTCTCAGAGAGATTTCAATGTATCTTTTTAATCAGGTATCATTGTTTACCGGTACCGCTTGTTGAAAATTCCGAAAAAAATTGTTTTTTCTTTATAAATATTCATCATGGTTCATTTCTCATTTGTCTGCCGAATTCGTTAGTTTCAGTCTAGAAAAAAGTATTCTTACCGGTGGTAGCCACGATGTTTTTGTAAGTGACCCAGAGGCTGTACTCAGTGGCTTCCCATCCCAAGACATGACGTGTAAAGGCGAACACGTAAGGAGCTGTTGATAAGAATAATACTTGATTAGTCATCTGCTTTTGGTGATATTGTTCTACACCATTATTCCTTAAAAGTACAAAGTACTTTTAAGGAATAATGGTGAAGAGAACCGTTGCGCAAACGGACGAAATCTCCCTTTTTTTATCCTTTTTCGTATTTTGGAAAAATACAGTCTGTCATTTACATTATTGTGGCTTTTTACTCATTATTCCGATCACAATATAGTGATGCACCACAGATAGTACAAAGTATTATATGACCATTGCATTAGATGAGAACTCATATTTTAATCTTCATGGAAGATGCATGATTAAACGGATAATCTTCAAGAATCGAATGATAAGATATTACTTACATCTCGTGAGTCGTCTAAGAAGGCTGGTGAAGATAAGTAGAAGGATAAGCGCCCTTGTATTTCCCTCCCTTTTCCTCAAGGTTGACTTGAAACTGTCAAGGATGCGCCGGGGATTAAAGAAGTCCTTGATCATAGTTCCGATGGTAATTTCTTGTTGACTCTGATTAGCGGCTTTCGATGCATTTGATTCCAGGCCATAAACTACCGCAACGCTGTCCCTCATGTTCAGGATAGTTTTCTGAGAACTCTCGGTTCCGGTCTTTTTGGCAAAAGGTCCATGACTCTCGGGGAGGAAGACCATGATGTAAATGACAGCGATTAAGGAAAAAACCAGGGATGTTGCGAAGAGAGGAAGGTAACCGCCCTGGCTGTAGATGTAGGTCCCGAGCAGAGTCCCGGCAGGGCCACCCAGGAACCAGATGCTATTCGCCAGTCCGACTCTTGACGTGCGGGACTCTTCCGACGTGACATCCCCGACGTAAGAATTAGCTGCTGTAAGAAATGACACGGTGCCGCCCCCTAGTGTATCAAGAAAGGTTACGAGTAACAAGAATTCCACTGGCCATGATGGCACGGATGATGCTAAAAGATAACCGGCAGCATGAAGGAGGTGGCCTATTTGCACTGCCACCAAAGGCACCTTTCTGCCGTACTTGTCGCTCCAGGCTCCCATGAACAAGATGAAGAACAGGGGCAGGACAGCGGCAATGATGCCGTTGTAGAAAGAAAAGACGCTGAATTTTTGCTGAACCTCCACGCTGGCATCGGGGTCTGCCTTCAGATTGTGACACACTTCTTCTGAATGTCCAGCATTCATTCGACAAATTCGGTCCATTTGTAAGTTCTCGATGTAGACGTGCATATTGGAGAACGCCAGTCCATCCAGGAGCATGAGAGGCTCAACGGTTATTGAAGAAAACACTTTTGTGGCCAAGGTTTTGAACCTCGTTAACGTCGATTTGCTCTCCACCATTTGTGGCCCTTGTTCTGATGGTGCAGACATCCTGATATTTCTTTCTTGTTGATACACTATTGCAAGGCTTCCAACGATTTCAGATGTTTAATATCAACATAAACTAAACTGACTGTACTAATTTTTTCGGTTTACCGAAAGATATTTTGTTGTTTTTAATGGCTAAATAAATAAATTGTTAAATTAAATAAATTAAATAAATAAACTAGATGAATTAAGTAGCTCGAATTTTACATTCTTCTGCTGAAGTCAGTTGTAAGACTGAGAACTCGTCGGATCGGTACCCATTTATATACCGATAAAGGTCCGCTGCGCGGGACAACGCCATGACGTCAATGGAAGAGGGAACAGGCCCGGCAGTGATTATGCTATTGCCAACAAATGTCCGGGTCCCACCCGACTTCTTACCAGCCACGACTCCCGGGGAGACGGGCGGTAATCTCCGGCGTAATGGACCCTAGCGGTGAGATCATGAAGATTTCAAAATATATAGTTTCAGCGATGAGATTTCTTGTAGTTCCAAATCAGTGTAATGCTCATCACCGAAGTGGACGTGTATTTTCCGTTCTCCCGACTTCTTTTCTCCACCTCGTATAAACCTGTGGTATGCAGCGCCTGGTCAATTCTTTCTCGTAAGTAATCATAATGTTTTCATAAAGGTTACTTCCGCATTACCTGATTGGCAAAAATAAAACTGGGTTAGTCATCTTTTTTTCAACAGCTTATGAGTACTATGATGGTCATTTAGTTATTTTCTGAACTTTTACGCTTCTCAGGTCATACCGACGAAATCGAATGGACTGCTTTGGCTTTTGGCTGTAGAATCTTAATTCTTACTTTCAATGAAATGGAAATGGAAAAGACAAAGTGAAGATGAAAGTGAGGAGGTAACCTTAATCTTTTTTTTAATCAAATTACCTTTGACATGAAACCTTTTTTATTACTCGTTTAAATAATCTTGGCCCATTGCACAACGGTATTTTACCATTGCGTTTACTGCATTTATTATCATTCATCGTGTGACCCATTAACTTCCTTTGAGTCACTGATAAAGATGTTTATAGTTTCACCTCATTTCTCGGGTGTTTCCTCTTGCAACCTTAATGAATGAAGCCTCTTTGAAATGCAATAAAAATTACTGGTCCGTTGAACGATTTTTATCCAGTGTAATTTCTCTTTACGCATTCCTTCTTTTTCTTCTTCTTCATGCAGAGTTCAGAGCCAAAAATAATCGTATTAGTGCGGAGTATTATTTTCCTACTAATTTATTCCCCATGAGAATCGACGCAGGTGATCTAAATTTTGGTGACTTTCCCTGTTTAACGACAGAATTCTCTGTAGAAGTTTAATGGTAAAACAACCAAAAGTTAAGATTCGTTGAAATTTTTCCAGTATTGTTTACCTCGTAATTGAAGTTGCATTCAACTTATTTCAAAAATATTTTAGCTGTGTAAAACTCCTTTGATATCTTATCCAATAACTTGGCATTGTTTCAAGATATAATGTAAAACTCTTCTCTCACGCAAAATGAATGAAATTCGATCAGGAAAAGTTCTTTCTTTCATTTATACACTCGTACTTAGACTGCATACCATTCTAGGTTATTTAATAAAGAAAACAGGCTGGAATGAATGAAATAATAGAAAATTTGTCTTGTATTTTTGTAGCAAGGAGATAAAAAGACTCATGTTTTATTTCTTCGGTTAGGAGTATAAATTCCGTTCCCTATAGATTGCTTTACTTTTCTTGTCTAATACTTGTTAAGCGTTTTATATCTGCTATAGAACTTTGAAATATTCTGTAATTCATTATAAGAATAAGAAATAGGCCAGTAAAAAAAACTAGTTCATTAATTGTCGAAGATAGTTCCTGTTCAATATGAAGAATTGTTAAAGTGACTTTTTGATGGAGATTCGCTGTCCTTACTTTAACCACTCACAACTGGTAATTAATTTTTTCTTTAGGTTTTTCTAATGGCGATTTCATCTCGCGAGAGAGATTTACAAAGTCCGAATAAGACATTTTTCAAATTCCTCTGCGAACACGTTATGTTGTTATAGCCTGCAACAGGGAAGTCATTGTTATGAGAGGAATTTCTGGATGAACAACAACTCGGCAGTAAATAATAGAGATTTTTAAAACTAACGTATGTCTGAGGAGGTAAAAAATACAAGTTTCTACAAACATTCAGCAGCAGAATAGTAAACAAACACGAGCGATACTCAAGGGGAACACCAAGAATACCGTAAACTTACGTCTCAGATTCTAGGTCTCAAATCAGGCTTCGTCACAGGGCGTACTTAGAAGGTCAATGTAGGCGTCCCTCACATTCCTCCCTTCCTTTTCAGTCTCCTCTTCTCAAGACTAAACTACACTCTGCTGTAACTATGCCCTGATATTAAGCTTTACACTTTATCCAAAGGGATCTTTAATTCCCATCCTTTTTTTCTGACTTGAATTTTATCCCTTCCTCCCCAGGCTCGCCTACTCACTGGAACTTGCTGCTATAACACTTTCTCTACCACTACTCCTTTTCATTTCTGGTCCAGTGGTTAGATTGAGCAGAATGGTATTACCAGAGACGGCATGGTTCACACCACAAATTGCACTTGCAAGAACTGTTAATTACCTTTTATCTTAGCAGACTCTCAGTCATCAGTTACGGACTGCTGAAGAGCAAGAGCCCGTGCCAGCACAAGGCTGGCTTAATCTCACACCACCACACCACTCTCTCACGACGAATACCTTGGGGCCATATCATCGCCCTTTTCAGCATGCATTGATTGAAATAACTATGGAGTGTTCTGAATTTTGGGTCCGCCCCAGATCTCTCTCCCATTAAAACTTTAATTCTTTAAAATCCTTTCGTGGAATTAAAGTTTTAAAATATTGCGCCATGGTATTTGTATACAACTTTATTTACATACTAGCTGACCAACCCAGCGCTGCCCGGGATAGCTGAATAACAACCGATAAACTTTCGCTCTCTCTCTCTCTCTGTTTCCAACTCTCCCTCACTTTTTCCCTCTTTCTCCTCCCTATCACCCCCACTACTCTCTCTCTTCCTCTCCCTCTCACTCTTTCTTTCTCTCACTCTCTCTCTTTCTCTCTCCAGCGTTACCTGTCTCTTTCCCCTCTTTCTTCTCCTTATCACCCCGTCTACCCTCTCTCTCACTTCCTCTACCTCTCATTCTCTCTCACTTCCTCTCCCTCTCTCTCTCTTTCTCTCTCCAACCCTCCCTGATTCTTTCCCTCTTTCTTCTTCCAAACACCCCCTCTACTCTCTCACTTCTTCTCCCTCTCACTCTTTCTTTCTCTCTCCAACCCTCCCTGTCTCTTTCCCTTTTTCTTCTCCCTAGCACCCCCTCTACTCTCTCTCTCTCTCACTTCCTCGCCCTCTCACTCTCTCTCTGTCACCCCCTTCCCAACCCCACCCCTTTTGGTGCCATTGATGTCACAGCTCTTCGTTTGGGGAGTCGGTAGAGTTGTGGCCTAGCACTGGCTAGGCCCGAGTTCGACTCTCCGGCTGGCTAATGAAGAGTTAGAGGAATTTATTTCTGGTGATAGAAATTCACTTCTCGCTATAATGTGGTTCGGATTCCACAATAAGCTGTAGGTCCCGTTACTAAGTAACCAATTGGTTCTTAGCCACGTTAAGTAAGTCTAATCCTTCGGGCCAGCCCTAGGAGAGCTGTTAATCAGCTCAGTGGTCTGGTTAAACTAAGGTATACTTCTTTTCTTACCCCACAGTATTCTTTTCCAGATAGTAAGTCATATGTTTACCTAAATTAGGCATGATAAATTCGTAAAGTTACTAAGTCTACGGGCACAACCAGCCCCGTTTCAGGGGAGCCCTCCACACCTTTGGTGCTAGTGATGTCTTCCCCCACAGCGCTGATTTCTAGAAAGTAAGTCATAATAATGTATACCAGGTTTGGTTGAAATCGCTCAATACGTTTCAGAATAATTGTGGCACACACATACATAGGTCCATTTATATATATATAGAGATTTATAGATTTACTGAACATAACATTTAAGATATGCTGCATTCTGAGCTAGTTCCTCTGAATGAATGAATATGTATAATATATACATATCAGATAAAGAATGATTAGTTTGGTCACGATTGAACATAATGAATTTCCACTGTCTTCATTAGGCACGAACCAGAGCTGCAGACGATGTCTTGACAACATAAAGAAAGAACACAAGTTATGTGACGTCAAAATCTCGGAAACATAGGCAATGTACTCTGGCATATAGAATGAAATCCCCGATTACTTACGACAGTTGTTAAGTTTGTCGGGAAGAGTCGATTCATACTTTTATACGTCATCAGTGACTTAGTATGCAACTCACAGAAGAGGATTACGCCACAGGAATTTTTCTTTCGTGCTTTGTGAGTCAATTCATATTTTAGGCAAGGGGGACCCCTGTTTCTGATTTCCTTCTTGTCGTCGGGATTGTAACGATTTGCTTTCTGCATCATTACATCTGCCTATTACATTTACTTAATGACTGAATAATTCTCAGATTATCTTCTCTTTAGACTTTGTCGTGTGTTACACCTTGTCTTATTTTTCTTCCTTGAGCTCTCCCTCTCGGAGATTTTAAATATTTCTTTAACCAATGAGCAGTAGTAACGATCATTATAATTCACATTTTTTTTTTCTCAGCAGTTCTTGAGATGAGTCTGCTAAACTTATGCCCTTCTCCACCCTGGCTGCGATCGATCACACTCGGCTATCTACAAAGAACACAATTTCCTGTGTAGATTAACAGCAGAATTTTTTCCTTTGAGGAAATCGGTCAAAGCCGTTTTAAACCCTCCCGGGATCGATCTCAGGACTCTTGCTGGTGTGGTGGTGCTGGGACCTACTCAGCTTATCTACAGCAATCATTTAACATTAAAATAACAGAGCATTGCCCTTAGAATTGCAATACCGAATCATGCTTGCCCTTTTTCCATGGGAGATTAAGTCCTCACTTGATGTTTTCGGTGCTTGGGTCGCGAAAAACAAGGGGGAACTGTTTGGCACTGAAGTGGAGTCCTGAAATGAAGTTGTTCTTGTGGTCTTTGAAACTGAGCTGAATTCAGAAGTCTCCTAACAATAAATATCGTGTATCTGGACAAACATATGTAAAAATGTACACAAGATTATATATATATATATATATATATATATATATATATATATATATATATATATATATATATATGTATATAATATATATAAATGGATATATATGTATGTATGTATGTATATGTATATATATATATATATATATATATATATATATATATATATATATATATATATATATATATATATATATATATATATAATGCAGCAAATACATATATGTATCGATATAATTGTGCACACACACACACATTACTAGCAGGACCTCATTCAAACTGGATGGTATCTAAGTGGAGATTTTTATACAGAAAAAGTTACAAACTTTCTAGGACAAACAGTCTTAATTATCAAGTATCGGTGCAATGACCAGACGCGTCTTCCAGCTGTAATTATATCTGTGTGCTGGGTACTTTAATCCTAAAATTGCCTTCCTTCTCCTGTGTGACTCCCCCCCACAGCCCCGACTCCTGACCTTGTTCTTTTTCTGCCGGCATCTTCATCCAGTTGTTCGTGTCCTGTGCGTCCTTTAGCGTTTATCTTTTGTTTCCTTGCCACTGTGGAGTGTACAGTTTTTCTTCATATGCTGTCTTCAAAGCCGTTTCCAGTGTTCCCTGCCATTGTGTTGTTAGCACATGTTATAAAGGCGTTCTCTACAACCAATCTGGCCGTTTTGTTGGTGTTCCTGTACAGAAAACTCATATTTTCCCAGTTTATTTTGTGGTCATTTTCCCAGCAATGTTTGGCAACTGCAGACGTCTGATTATAATGTCTTATGTTCTGTATGTGTTCTTTGCCTCACTCTTTACAGGATTTGCCAGTTTCGCCATAGTACCCATCTTCACAGTCTAGACACGCTGCCATATATAACCCCGTCTTATCTCTCCCCCCTCTACCGACTTTTTGTTTCTAATTTACTCCTAATGGTGTTTTGGTAGCTGCCTACCAGTTAGAAATTCTCTAGCTTCCTGTTGATGGCTGTAATAGTGTTGTTGTGCGGGACTGTAATTATTTTCTTCCTTACCAAATGTTCCTTTTCTATCCTTTCCCTCTCCCCAAAATAGTTTTTTCTTGCCTTGATGTGTGCCCGCTCCCATCAGTACTTGGGGTATCCTAATCTCCTAAAACTCTCCCTCAGGTATTCCAGCTCTTCATCTAAGAATTCGGGACTGCAAATACTACAAGCCCTAATGGCCAACCCTGTCGTTAATCCCATTTTTATTTCTTTCCTATGAATGGAGAACATATGTATGTATGATTTGGTGTGTGCCTTCTTCCTGTATACCTTGAATTTTAAATTTTCCCCTTCCCTCTTTACCAGGACATCCGAGAAAGGAATTTCTCCCTCCTTCTCTTCTTCTACTATTGTGAACTGATGTGTTCATTAAGTTTATTTATGTTTTCTAGGAACTTGTGTAGATCTTCCCTTTCTCCCTTATCAATAATCAAGATGTCATCCACGCATCCTACCCATTTTACGATATTTAAGTTCCCTGTATTTACTTTGCCCACCTCTTCCGTTTCAAACCACTTCATAAAGATATTAGCTAGGACTGGCGAAAAATTCGAACCCATGGCCACGCCATTTTTTTGTATATAATGGTTTTCGCCCCACTTGAACACATTAACAACGCTGAGGGCCGCTGGCAACAATTTTATCAAAACGTCATGATCTAGGTCGCACGTATAAACCCCTTCCTCCATATTCTTTTTTATTACTTCCATCGTCGTCTTGACTGGAACGTTGGTAAACAGGGAAGTTACATCCAAACTCGCAAATTTACAGTCTTTTACGTTGATTTTAGATCATTCATCTATAAGGTTCATCTTACGTTTTAAATGCCCTTCAGATACTAATCCCACCCATTTTCCCATTATATTTGAAAGAAATTTCTCCAGCCTCCTCTGCGGTGATCTCGTCGATGCCTCGATCGGTCTTAGCGGGCACCCCTCCTTAACGGATCTTGGGACTACCATAAATATATGGGATCTCTGGACTTTTCCCTAATTTTACTCTATGTTCTAATTCTTTTTCTTTTAGTTTTGTCGTGGATTTTTGTCAACGCTTCCCTTACTTTTTTGTTAAAATTGCATTGTACCCCCATAATGTCCGGTTTTTTTGTTGCAAGCCTAGTATGTGTTTTCATTGTTTAGCAATTGTTGTAACTTGTTCTCGTAACCTATGGCATCCATTACCACTACCGCCCCCCCTTTGTCTGCCTTACAAATCGTTATGTCCTTGTATTTTCCTAATCTATAAAGGGCCTTACCTAACCTCTCCGGCAACACGAATCTGTTCAACCTAACCCCCTCCCACATGCCCCCCCTACAAAAAGCTGCTTCATCCCCATTTTTGTTCTTAACTAGTTCCCTTAAGCTTCTACACATTTCAGTGAAATCGTGACTATCGTTCCCCATGCAAAAATTAAGACCATATCCTAACACTAGCTCTTCATCCCTACTTAGGAGTCTTTTGGAAATGTTCTTGACTAAATCAAAGTTTCTTTTTTTTTTTTTACCCACCCTACCTATCGAAAATGGCAACGAGTCTCTTCTCGTGAAGCTGAGAGATACGGCGAGCACATACCTTTACATAACCCTCAATTCCTTTGAAAACGTTGTCTAAGCTTGGGCCTCCGTATTTCTCCGTCAGTTCTCTTCTGATTTTTTTGCTCTTCATCCTTAATTCTTCCAATTCGATCTATTTCTTCCTTATGCCTTCCTTCATGATCTCTTCTACAAAGAAAGAAACGGATGTTCATCAGTGTCTCTCTCTTGTAATTATCCAGCGATTTCGGTGCCACACAGTCGGCTATGAGAAGAAGGATAACAGTAACAGACAACAGAATCCGGTTCCTTAAGAATTGCATAGCTTTTTTTTTTATAGAAAGCTTGTAACTTTTTCTGAATAAATATCTCCATCCAGTTTGAAACAGGTCCTGTTAGTAATTTATTAATGCACAGAACAATTGTGTATGTGATAAAGTTAAACACACACACATGTATATATATATACATATATATATATATATATACATATATATATATATATATATATATATATATATATATATATATATATATATATATATATATATATATATATATATATATATATATATATATATATATATATATATATATATATATATATATATATATATATATATATATATATATATATATATATATATATATAGAAGTACAATTATATCAACACAGACATGTATTTGCTGCATATAGAAAGATATTTTGTAGGAAAGAACCAGCATAAAACACGCACTGGTATAAGTAGAACAGGAAAACTTCAGTTTGAAGTCTCACTGAATTGTCATTTTGTTCTTTATAAATGTCTTACTAGCAATATCCATACGGTAAATTGTGTATCACGTGTATTTGAAATATGAAGTTTGGTATTATGCATAGGCCTGTGAATGAGGTCATCAGTATTATACACGGCCTTGCTAAAGCAAAATGGAAAATGTGGGAACTTAACAGGTCTGGTAACTTACTGCTGGCCTTTGTTATAAGGTCACAAAAGATTTGATTATATAATACGCATCTAGAAAGGATTAAGATATTTTCATGAAGATTAATCCCACACCATATAACGTACAAACTGCTTATAAGCCATCAGACGCCTGGTTGATTCTACGTAATTTCGCTTCGGTAGATTGACTCCCGGTTATCTCACTCCTGTATTACACAGCACCGAAGTGAATATTAACGCCCTTCATGGCATTATAACGAGTATTTATTAATATGTACAAACTTCATTACCTATATATTCAATATATTTATAGAAAAAGTTTGTTTACGATAATTTGTAAAAAAAAAAAAACAAAGTAATTGCTTTAGGAAATGCATGTTACAAGCTACTGTTGACACAGCAACCACTTATAAAAAAAAACAAAGCGGGGAAGTAACCTGTTAACAGTAAAAAGTTGATTTGGCTCTCATCGTAATATATGGCTAGAGCAACCCAAATCGTTTGCTCAGATCTTTAAACATCTTCTTGTCATCGTTTTATTAACCATTCTCTAAATCAACTTTTTTTCTAGCTGCAATAAATTTCCAGACTGGGATGTACTCATGCCATGACCTTTGAAGTGCACCATGGTAACCTTCCAAGCAGTTGCTGCTACGAATCGTATCATGCTGTGTTTTCTCATGAGCATTCTAGCTATCAGAAATAGGAAATCTGAGACAACCCTCCGTTTTGAACTGTTTTGACTTCTTTCGCATCCAATGAACGCAATTTCGAAATCAGAAATAAGTTCTTGGTGCGGGGCCGTCGTCATACACAAGATCTACGAAACCGTTAACTACATCAGTGACTGGACGAAACGAACAGAAAAACATCTGGCCTTAGTTCACAGTCTTGATATTTTTATTTGCGGCCAACCTTAACTATTTTCACGTAAGTGTTTTGAGGAAGGTGGAACATGCAGTATTAGAAAATAAAGTAGTGTGAAAGATTGTCAGAAAACTTTCGTAATCAACCAAGACAGGACGTGGGCTCAATCGAGGATGTAGATCTAGATGCCTCATGGATAGTGGATTAAACATTTCTTATCTTGATCGCAAGAGGTGCAAATTATTATTGGAACAGGCTTCTCAGCTAAAACATAGAGGTGTACAGCTGATTAGATCTATTTGGACAAATTTTGAAAGCTCCGTCCCCTCCCCAGTATCTAAAACGTGCAAAGTCATCAAGATCCCTGTCTGTTGCAGACACAAGTAATCTATGCACGTCAATCACACTGCAGAAAAAGTTCATCATAATAATAAAAAAAGGATTCATCAGGGATTTTACATCTAGACCGATCTTGTGGAATTAGAGAGGTTTTAAAACTTACTTGGGGACATATCCTTATATCACGATTTGAACGTACTGGATAGCAGCTTTTCCATATAATTTTCATCCCAGTGTTCGCACATATCGGCAACATTCGTCCGAAACTATTCGTTGAAAGTGCTGCAGCTTTCAAGTGTTGACGTAACTTGGGTTTGCTGCTAAGGTATGATAGTTTTTACCAACTGTTCAATAGTCGTGTGTCAAGGAGCTCACTTGTGTTCTGCATGACTTCATATCCACTTGCAAATCAATTTTAGACCTGCAGGTACTTTTCTATGTACTGTACTTAGTAATAAAATTCATTTCTACTATTTTTGTCTTTCCTCTAGTTCAAGTGATAATGACGAGAGGTACATAAGAAAGATAAATGAAAAGTTAGTAAATATGAAAGTCTGTTTGCCTAGGGTGATGACAATTTTGCAGTTGGGAATATATGTCAAGGCACGTGAATTATAACTCGAAAATACTCGAGAAATAAATCTAAACGAAGGCCTTGATCTTCGTGACTAACTTCTAAATGACGATAGCTCTAACGAAGTTAAACAAAGAACTTCCTTAGAATTTTCAGTTTATGATACTAATTACTGGCACATACGGAAAAAAAGTCATAAAAGAGGCTCCTTGTTCTTCAGATGGTAACTGAGAGGCAGCAACCTGGCGTCAAAGTGACCAGGAGTCAGTTTACCAAGAGTGAAATTATCGGCCACCGTTTCACTGACACTAAATAACAAAATCTTTTCCTTTCAGTTTCCTTGAAGGTATAGATTCCCGTATGAGTAAACTAACTATTTATAGGTTAATACAAGTATCTTCCTTTTAAAATCCTCATCCAGGAGCTGTGTATTTCACTCTCTCTTTGAAAAAAAAAAAAAAAGGCTGTCTCTACCTTTCTCTTGACAAAGACAAACCTCACTGTAGATGACATTTTCTGATATGCCCAACATTTGAGCTGTACAGTCACCTTTATCTCTCTCTCTTATGTCGGTCAAGTTTAGTGGATAGTGGCTATGTTAATTTTTGTTCAAACAATTTTTAACCCATCATCTCTCTAAACTATTTTCTTAACGTTTATTTTATACCTTCTCTTCTAGTTTCTGTTTTATGTGACACTTTCAGGAGAAGGTCGTCGATGAAATCTCCTCACTCGCGGTCCATCCACACTCACCTGCCCCAACCCGGAAGAGGATAGAATAAGAATTATGCCTCGCAGCGCCGGTCTCCCAACGTCACTTCTCATTCTTTCTCAACACCAGTAAGCGGAAGTTCGAAAGTATTTAATTTTTCCTTCGGGACTGGCTACGCCGTGTGACGCAGCTGGTGTAGGACGAGTTTGTGCAATGTTCATGTGTGTGGTTTTTGTCTGAGTTCTACTCTTGTTCAATAAGAGTCAAATGAAACCGTTACTAAGCTTCAATTCTGTGAATCAGGG
>NC_089781.1:36297653-36357653 GCF_040412425.1 Macrobrachium rosenbergii
GAATTAGGGGGCCAGTCACTTAAAAGCTCCACACCACAATCCTGCAACCAGTTCTTAATCAGTGGCGTCGTGTGGCAGTGTGTGCCGGCGCCGTTTTGCTGAAAGATAGAAACACCTGTCTTCTCAAAACTCCCCTCTAAATACTCATTAAGCACAATGTAATAAATGTGCTGGTTCAATCGTTCATTATTTTCAAAAATACACAATTTGCCAACTCCCTCCTGACCCACAGAACCCCATACCATCAAACTTTTGGGAAACTTTTCACAAGGACGAGTAAGTTTGCACTGTACTTGTTGAGGTGGGGACTTCACCAAAGTTTCGTCGAGATGCTTCCCAAACAATGAAATGTGGATTCATCAGTGAACAACACTCATTTTCAGTCATTTACATCCCATTTACCAACCTTATTAAAAAGCAACTTTCGTTTTTTAATATGGGCGTCACTCTTGAATCCCACTTGTCTGACAAGTACGTCTGTAAAGTATGTACTTTACACTTTCCTAAAATTTCAGGATTTTCTTCCCTGAATTGACAAGCGCTGTAAGTGGGATGAAGTTCTGCTTCCCTTTTCAGAAGCGAAATAGATCGTTCAGATAACAACAGGGGCCTCCCAGACTTCTTGGCAGGGAAGGGTACCTTTCCACCCGACACCTTTTACCTCACGACAATGTTCTGGACTGTTCTATGCTTCACATCCATCTGCCAAAGAATTTCAGCGGTATTTAAACCTAATTCAAAACACTGAATGACCCTTACACGATCATCCCTAGAAGTATAACTACCCACCATTACGCATAAAGGCACAGGGGATGGCCACACAAGGGCAACACCAGGAAAAAAAAAGTCCTGACAGGAGCGCAAGCAGCAAAACACCGCAACTAATGAGCTACTGATCCATTATTATTTGAATTTATTTCCTCAGTCAAGGACACAGTGGAAACAACGAAAGGTGACAATTAGTAATTTTTTGCCCTGGGAATTTTCTGTGACTGTTATGGAGGATTCCTTAAAATGCTGAAGGTTTTTTTGCCACCCCTAGGGGTGAAAAGATATTTGGCGCAGACCATATATATATATGTATATATATATATATATATATATATATATATATATATATATATATATATATATATATATATATATATATATATACATACACACACACACACATATATACATATATATATATATATATATATATATATATATATATATATATATATATATTACAATAGACAGTAGACTTTTGATTATTAAGTATGGCTAAAGGCATTGTGAAGAACCTTGAGAGGATGCTTAACTGTTGTGTGGTGCAAATCCAGATTAGGAAAGCTGTATGCATATCAAATGCATCAGATATTTTTGAGACGTGAGAAAATCCCTGCCTGGCAAGCAAGACTTTGTGAGTTTGTTTGCTAGAAATGTCTGGGTTACGGATTAGTCATTCATATGTGTGTTTTCTTTGGACAGAGCTCCAGGATGAAGGGATTCGTTATCAAACAAATTGTCATTCGAAGATCAACACCGAATATTAATTGAAACCTTCAGTGAAGGCTCTGTAGTTCGAGACCTATCAGTTAAGATTGTGAACATTGCTGTTTGGAGGGAAACATTTTAGATTTCCCAAACTGTAGATTGTTCTTTTTCATTTAACATAAATTATATCTCACTTGAATTTGGCATTTTCTACATTGTGTGTACCTTATAAGTAACATGGGAGGAATTCCCATATCTTTATTTTTATGCATTTGTTTAACAAGGGTTTTATTTGACTTCCCCAGGTGTTTCGGTGAGGAAAATGTTAAGATGTACTCATTGGGGAATGTACTGGACTTTGACTAATTTTGATGTATTGTGGGGAAATTATTTAGAGAATAATTAGTTGGATATGGTGGACCTTAATATGTTTGATCATTTGGTGAACATTAGTATTCCATTTTATTTCATATCTTGTTTCTTGCAATCAAGTTATGTTAGATTATTGTCAAATAAATTATTTTGGGTAATGCTTGTTTCGCTGTAGACCTGAGAGAGAGAGAGAGAGAGAGAGAGAGAGAGAGAGAGAGAGAGAGAGAGAGAGAGAGAGAGAGTATGTGTTTGTATGTATGCACAAATGTACGTTGCCAGTAGCCACTTTGATGCGGTAACTATCAAGCTATCAATAGATGGGACTTCTTGACTGTTAACAAAGGTAAGCAATAGGATTTACTCTTTGTTCTGTAACATATATATACATATATATATATATATATATATATATATATATATATATATATATATATATATATATGTGTGTGTGTGTGTGTGTGTGTGTGTGTGTGTGTGTGTGTGTTGTGTTATGTGTATATATATAGTATATATATATATATATATATATATATATATATATATATATATATATATATATATATATATACATATACATATACTGTACATTACATTATTTTATGGGTATGCAAAAAGGATTGTCAAGAACGCGTGACCCTGGGAATATGATCCGCTTTGGTTGCGCTCTCTTCCCAAAGCGGTCTTTTTGCTTTCTTGTACACCTACTTATAACTAGTAAATGTTCAAGAGCTCATGAATCTATAATGCTGTTCTGTGAAGGCAAGACTTTTTTCTATCTTAATACATATGATGACCATACGTGGCAGACCTGCAGGGCGTCATTAACGGATGTCGAAGGATGAGTTGCCTGGCCTGGACTGTGTGAGCGATGTGTCTCAGTTTTTTGCTTATTAGCACTTACTGCCGATTTTTCAAGTAATACAGGTGTACGGTATTCTAAATTTCTTTTTTTGTATCGCTGAACAGCAACGAAAATCGACACTGATATTGGCTGTGGAACACTGAATTTTTTTTCACGCAAATATTTTTTCCAAAACTCGGCTAATGGCTTCGTCTCAGTCATTTACTCGGTTTTATTTTGCCAGTACAGTTCTTCGGGTAGATATATTTTCATGCGATCAACTTTATGCCATAAAAGCAAGCATTCTTCAGGTAAAAAAAAAAGTAATAAGGGTTTGTGTTGTATTAACGCATTTGGGTTTAATTTACTTACGTGTGCATGTCATTACATTTACTAATGCATCCCTTCCTCTTTGCTGTTTACTGATTCAGATTCTTAGTAATGTGTCGTGTATATGAAGAGTGATGTATTTCAACGGTTTCATTTACTTGCTTGATTTTTGACCATCTAACTTAGGATTTTTCTTCTAATTTTTCTGTTTATATTCTCCCTGCCAGTATAACCTTATTAAACTTACCGAAAAGATTTTGAGCGTATGGTATATTTCATCATAACGCAAAAAAAATGGTCTCATAGCATATTCCTTTATAATTTGTCCCCTCGGCCGCTACAGAACTTTGGCACTGGTGCCTTTTGTAAGTTAAGTTTCTTAGCTAAGTTAAGAAGTGTCTTTTCTTCCCGGCAATTATCAAACCTGATTTGGTGAAATACCCGCAGCGGAAGCTATCAACAATAGTCGAAACACAAAAGATAGATTCGTTTATTTTTATTCATTTACAGATGGGATGACCTATGGAAGGTTAAGAGAAAAATATTAATTTGGTTAAGACTTAAACTTTGAACGTCAAAGGAAAGCTAATTAAACTATTACTTAATTTCAATGTACTATTTTTTCTTGCTCTTTAGAAATATCAATCGATCAAAAAGTTTGACCCTACAAAACTGTTGGTTGATTCAAAACTCTTATGTAACTTAAGGTTAATTAATGCATTTTGTTAAATTCAAGGAAAAAGTATATCATTATAGCGTGACTGCTTATTCCTGTAATTCTTCAAACTTTTAGTTTTATGTTAGGCACGAATTTGGATCCAAATACATCAAAATCAAATTCATCATCTTGCAAAATAAAACAGTTCTCAATAACTTCAAAATGAATAATAAAATCATTTTGAAATGTATCTGTTGTCCTAACTATCCAAGCCTTTACCGAGACATATTTTACAATATTGAATTCCCTTTCCCTAAAAAAAGTAGTGACTCGTTTAAAGCTGAAGGCGCAAGAACCTACCAGAAAGCACTGTAAGTAGTAGTGTTCCTCAAGTACAAGTTACAATGAAACTACTGGATTTAACAGCTATTTATTTATATTCTCTTATCACAAAAGTTCTGTCATTTATGAAGAGAGTCTTGTGTTTGTAATAAATTCAAGGTCAATATGACTGATTACGGCAGGACGAAAGTTTCTTAGTATCTTAAGTGTTCAGTCCCTCATTCAAGTTCCTTGCATACTTTAAACATTTTTGGAAGAGTCTGTAAATCATTACTCAGAATAAATTCAGAATAAATTTCTTAGCTAACTATTGTACATGAGCTATAAGTCGTTGAGAAATTACTGCTGCATTTAAGATTCTGTAATAGGAGTTTCTTTCCTCCCGTGCATAATTATATAAATTGTTGAAATATAATTTGTTGATTTGTGAATGCTGTCCTATTGTTCAAGACAAGTCCTCTTTACCGACTGTACATAATTTATTTGTCGAAAATCAGCAGGTTCTGAGTTAAGATTGAAAAATATACTTCGCGGTTACCTACATCATTTATAAAATGTTGAAAAAAATTATGAATCAGAACAAATATCATGGCTTCTGCTTGATGTAACTTGCAAGTTGTTGGAAAATGTACAGTGTCTAGTAAGTTTATGTCAGTGGGTCCTGGTTAATGTATTCTGTCCTGTCATTCAAAATAGATCACTTGGCTACCAACTTTACATAGATATTGTATGCTGTTGAAGAATTACGTGTAGGATTGCGCACTGTAGTGTTACGCAAGATGTAGGAAGATTTTTCAACTCTCCCGCTCATGGCGCATTGAGGGTAAATATCTGGAGATCGGTGGTCTTCCACCACGGCGTCGCTGCGGGGCCTTGCGACCATCCTGAAATGTCTGGTAACCGAGCAAATTGAACAGGGGCTTAGTGCGATTGTGATTTTTTTTTTTTTTTTATCCTGATCGCGATTATGGTACGATATACTCCTTATAGTTGCCAAAATAGGAAAAAGAAGCCTTCAAGAGAAAATGGGATAACATTTCACAGGTAAACGAAGCATAATAGAATTTATTTATCGTTAATCTTGTGCTAGTCAGATGCCGTCGTACTAGTAGATACTCTTTCTCTCATTAACATGTCTCATGTTCAGCATATTATCGTGGCACATAAATATAGAGTCAATTTAATTTTTATATTAGAATATCATTATTATGTACATGCCACATGATATAAAGTAAGAACGATCTTGATGGTTATTGACAATGCTTAGTAGTACGTAGGCCTATAGTGATAATACTAGATGTGTCAACCAGTCTTGTCTTTTAAGCACGTTACTGTGATGCATGAGGACACCTGCTGTATTTTGTCAGTCATTAAGAATTATCTGTTTATTATTTTTTTTTTTTTTGTAGCAAATCTTTATGTGCCAACAAGTCATACTTTTGACATGCTGTGGCACATGCGTGCAATGGCAACTTAAGTTTTGAAATCGCAGCATCATTTATCGTACATATGCCACACCATATAGGCTAAAGTAAAAGCGAGCTTGTCTGTTATTGAAAAGGTAGAAGGTAAGTGTGTAGGTTACTGGTTGTGTCAACAAGTCTTGTTTTTTAAAAATGTTACCGTGAAAGTATTTTAGGACGACTTAAACAAATCCTAGAAAACTGCTATTACTCTCATCGAGGTGAAAAATATTTCTATTTTCTTAATGTATTTCATCAAACCATATGTCTCATAGATTGGCAATAGCGAGAGAATGAAATATGGTAGCCTAAGCTAGACCTATGCCATCAAATTATTCATTTGGTAAGGTGCTACTCATCATATAAACCTTTAAAAACAACTTGTTTTCGAATATATAAAAATATTTCTCTATGATAAAAGTTATCGAACCATCACGGCAACGAAAAAGTAGCCTTTAAGAATGGTAACAGCAAGGAAAAGAATCTTAACCTAGCAAGTGTTAGGCTCCTTGGCTATGGATTCTGCATATATTTTTATTGTTCATTATTCCAAATAAGTCAAAATTACTTTATGCCATTAGTTATTTAACAATTCTCTCTCAGTATCGTTCCAAAGAAATAAGTGCTAGCTTTTTCCTTCGTCGGTTTAGTTTACAAGATGCCGAGCACACACACACACACACACACACACATATATATATATATATATATATATATATATATATATATATATATATATATATATATATATATATATATATATATATGTGTGCTGCAATCTACTTTATGTTTTCAAAAGCGTTCACAACTAAAAATTAATATAGATATATGCAGATTAAAGTACATGTTTCTTTTAAGCAAAACTCTGTACTTCATTTGTCAAAAATTTTTGCCTTTTTTTTTTTTTTTGTTATTTTTGTGTAGTTATTTTTATGTATAAAGGACACTGACTGCTTAGAAAGGGAATGATTTCATCTAATCAGATTATATTTAGCTTTTATATTTTTCAGATTATAAAGACTCTGTACTTTAACTACAATAAACCTCAGAGTAGAAATATTTCAAATATATATTACAGTGATGGTTAATTTACCTATAAAGAATAACATATTCTTATAATAATTAAACAAGCGAAAAAAAAGCAAGGTAGCCGTAGTGCTTCATCTTTATAGTATAGTACTATAAGCTGGACCGAGACCTCTCAACATAGCCGCCCGAGGTCACACTCTCGGCAGGGAGATCGCCACTCCATGCTATTGTCGCTCTAGTCTATTGCATGACGTCGCATGGTGCCCTCATCGGTGGCCACTGGACAAGCTAATGCCTTCTTCCCCTTGCATGTGGCGATACTTAGCTGGGAGTGTTCATGGATTTGTGACAATTCTTGATATTGGGATTTTAGTACGTTATTACCATAGTGATGCGTACTATTTCATGTACTCTACTGTGCATAACTTTTGGTTTCAGTGTTCATGTATTTCACACCCATTTGCTTTCAAGGTTCATGTGTTCCACATAGCTTTACTTTCAAGGTTCATGTACTCCATATACATTTGCTTTCAAGGTTCATGTGTTAACCGGCCGGGTTCGAGGGCCGTCTTCATATTGATGTATCTGTTTTACAAACAGAATTAAGCATCTCACCTTTCTTGAGATGTTTCTGGTAGCTGTGGTCTTTCTTGGGTCAGCAGATCCCTTCTCTTTTCGTCATAAGATACTCATTAAACCTATCTTTACACAAAGGCCTGCTGGAATGAGACACTGGTATACAAAACAAAATTTTAATGTCAGATTTAACGAAAGTAACTCTGCAAAAGCTACGGTCATGAAATGGAGAGACTCACACTCCCTTTCAAAGGAACACATTACTAGAGGAAATACTATTTCACAGACAAGTACAGACATTAACTTATGCCAAGCAATTCTAGTGAATATCCCCTTGTCATCAAGCATAGTAATAAGGTTGTAACGACCACAATACAAGTCATATGGTCTGTAAGAGTAAATCAAACACCACTTCCCAAATATTCGTCCCTCTCAGGACAGTGTTCGAATTTCCTGTAGGAGGAGCATTACATTATATTAGAATTCTGGAATGGTGTATAAAAAATAAACACTTAATACGAAAAAATCCATAATAAAGAACAAAAGGGTTTCACTGCAACATAAAATGGGTATTCCATATAATGTCTGAAAAAGGTACAAGTGTTAATGGGCTATCTTACTCACACTCTATGGTCATCAGGAAACCGTTCCTCCCAGTGACTGTCTTATTCACAAACAGTTCAAAAGAGCGATCACTAGCCACAAATCGAAGTGAATACCCATTCTATGGTTCCTCTATAATATACACATTAGAGAGCGCACGTATGAACACATTCTCTTGATGACCCCTCCCTTGAAACGTGTGAAACGTGATGTCACCGTCCGGTTCAGTGTTCAAAGAACCCAGCCTTCTGCACCCACAGATACCACAAGGCTTCCATCAATCCGTCACGTTTCTCCCATGCGCTTAAGATGTGAACAGAAAATCCACTGCATCTATCTGAGCAAACTTCCATTGTCAGCACAAATGCATTCGTCAGGTCCCAAATGCATACGTCAGACATTCCTCGCCACCGGCACCACTGCCTCTACAGCAGAAGCGCCCTGCTAGGTCATCACATGTCTTTTTCAAAGGTCACCCCCGTGACTGTTACACATGTGTTCCACATACCTTTACTTTCAAGGTTATATACTCCAAATACATTTGCTTTCAAGGCTCTTATGGTCTGCATACCTTTGGTTCCAAGGTTCATGTACTCCACACCCCATTGCTTTCAGGGTTCATATGCCCAACATACCTTTGCTTTCAAGGTTCATGTACTCCACATACCTTTTCTTTCAAGGTTTATGTACTTCACATAACTTTGCTTTCAAGGTTCCTGTACTCCACATACCTTTTCTTTCAAGGTTTATGTACTTCACATAACTGCTTTCAAGGTTTATGTACTTCACATACCTTTGCTTTCAAGGTTCCTGTACTCCACTTACCTTTTCTTTCAAAGTTTATGTACTTCACATACCTTTGCTTTCAAGGTTCATGTACTCCACATATCTTTTTTTTTAAGGTTAATACTTCACATACTGCTGTTCCCAAGGTCTAAGTACACCCATACCTTTGCTTTCAAAGTCCCTGTACTGTTCATGCCTTTGCTGTTGCTGTCTCTGTACTCCATATACCTTTGCTTGCAAGGTTCATGTACCCGACATACCTTTGTTTTTAAGGTTCAAGTACTCCACATACCTGTGTTTTCTAACCTCTCACACAACAGTTTCAAAACAAACACTACAAGCAATTATCATCTGAATGACTGACGAACCTCTTTTGTAAAGGATATTAACAACCCCAGATTTTGGGCCTGTAAATCTGTAAATGACTTATACTGCCCTGGCAGAAATGATACTCCCATTAGACGTGGCAACAGCTTGAGTTACTAAGAACAGTACCAGAAGTCAGAGAACCTTGTGGAGGATCGTGAACCTTGTTTATGGAGGAAATATCCTTCTTCCCATGAGGCTAGCTGCAGTCTCGCTTTTCACTCAGTTGTTGAAATCTCTACATTATATTATAAACAAACATTTAGTTTAGGACCACGTTATAAAGTTGAATGAAGCAGTACCGATAGAAGACTCAGTAATATTCAGACCACTGAATTTTATAAGCGTTTCCTTTTTTCTTTATGCCTGGCTATAGTTTAGCTCACGTCCATATTTCTTCAACTTGGTGGTAGGGAAGAAAAAATAAATATCCATCTGAAGTCCATCGTATGTAGCTTATTCACACTGGAAGTGTCGTTAAATTGCATTTTGAAAACATATAAAAACCCCATGTCTTTGACTGCGACCATCATTCAGTCCGTACAAATATCCTCTGGGCATAAATACCAGCACCTAATTTACACGTGCTTTCATCAATGGCTTCGTCGATATTGGTGCTACGAAGTTTAAACTGCGTTTGGGTTGCTTTTGCATATAAACCGTACTTGGAAAGTCTCTATAATAATTACCCGTAGAAATATTTAGAAATTTAAAAGTTGAATTGCAGAAACAACTAGAGATAGTATATCATGTCAAACGTTTTGCGAGCACTCCTGGAACAAAGGAGAAGTCTACAGATCAACAGTACTTCACTGAAGGATAGCATGAGTTTGAACGAAAGGGCCTCAGTATCCCGCGTGAGGGCTTGCAAGATACTGACGACCGTCGTTAAAATTATTTCGTAAAGGTGTTTTATAGCAGATATATTTTACTGAAGATTGTTGGGGTGATTGCTGATACTTCGTTTCTCTTTAAATTTATACCCGCTGTGGGGAAACGCTTATTTTCCATTTTTTGTTTTTGTTTTGCTGAAATAATCGGAGCCTTTATGGAAGAAAATTCAGCAATTACTGCATGCTTATGATGGATACGAGAGGTAGAGAGAGAGATCAAAACGTTCCCTCTCCAGTAGAGACTTTTTCTCCACTACTGTATACTGTATTCAGCGTAGTCCCCAAAAAGGAGGTCCCCCCTACCCTATCGAAGAGGAAAGATAACGCAGGCAACTCGGCGAGAGAGTAGGTTTATCCCTTCCGGCAGAGTCTGGAGCACAAGTCTGAGAGAGCGTGTATTGCTTCACGCTGTAGGCAGCGTCCGAAATTAGACCCCTTTTACTCAACTTATCCCCAAAGGAAAAAGAAAAAAAAAGTGACATTCTTTGTAGTGACGAATATGAAATATCCGGTTCCTGTAATGTTAAGGCCAACTGTCTCTTGGAATGACGGGACGTTTCCCAGACGGTAAGCAACTTCCTCCCGTGGAACAGGCGACGAGAGCATCTGTTTCGGTCATGGTTAAATGACACACATCAGCGTCATCATCTCCATCTTAATTACACTTTGGGGCAGTTCAAAAATTACATAACGCCTTTGGGGGGGGGGGGGATATGTGAAATGTTATGAGTGTGACAGTGGGGGGAGGGGGTGCAGCCATTTCCATAACGTTTTCAGATTTTTTCCTTTGTTTCTTTAGAAAAGATGTAAATGTAGGACAAAAGAGAGATGGTGAAGATTCTGCAGTAGACTTTTATTATATTTTAGTAATATTGAGAATATGCTATTTAATTTCTTTTTGCATAATTATATGCTTAAAAAATATCACGAACTCAACCCTTGTTTGTACTTCAACATTCTCTACCATATGTATTGCATGACATAGAATAATATCACAAACGCATCCCTTTTCTGAGCTCCGACATTCTCTACTTTATGCATAAATATGACTTAGAAAAATATCACAAATTAAAGTAATCTCCTTCTAAACATGGCATAAGAGAACATTTTCATTTCAAATTTATCTGTGATTCTTTAATATCATAACAATAAGAGGGTTAAGAAAAACTTAAAAGTAATAATTTCCAAGTCTAGCCTAATACCTGGAAATTATATATTAAAGTCTAGCCGCTAGACTTGAATAAATTATTGCATTAAAAAAGGAAACATACTAATTCTGGGCGTGGGGAGGTTACTAGCTGATGTTACCTAATTTTCTAGGGGGGGTGGGGTGTTTGGACATGTGTTATGCGGCGTGACAAGGGGGGGAGAAGCGGTTCATAACGCTAATGGGTATACCGAAGCCCAATATCACAAGCGATATCTTAAGTAAGTATATAACACTCGCTAACAAACTTGCTATGTACTTTTTTTGTATCACAGTTTTAATGAATACTACTCTCGTTTATACATTCATTCAGTAAATTTCCTTCCTGCAGCTACAAAATGGAAAGGGAGTTTGATTTTGGATATCCCTTAATAGCTTTAATTGATATTGTGAGATAAAATTTTCGAAGAATATTTTTGTGACTTTTCTTTATCCTAATAAAACACGAACAGCTGACTGATATTCGCATCAATAGCTGCCCAGGTGGTGGATTGATTCGCTTACTTTACGCGAGCAGATCTAAAAGTCTGAGTAAATTCTTCATTAAAACGGTTCACCGAAAATATAACTCCCGTGGATTTAGAAACAGGCGGCCATTAATGATGAGATTATGACATTTTAGTGGTCAGGGACGAGAACAATGGAAGATATTAAGAATGATCCGAAAAGAAGGGAATGAGAAGGAAAGGAGCATTTTAAAAAGCATTAGATATGTTCGAACTTTTTTTCAGCTAAATGGTCAATTATCTTTATTCTACTCGAAGGTGGCGAAATAGTCCGTATTCATTTCATTAGCACTTCCATTTTCTTTGAAAATCCGCTTGTTTTTAGGAAGCATTCTGGGATACATATTGAGCCAATAAGTTGTGACTGGGTGGAGGAGGATAGCCTCTTCCTTGAAGAGACTTACCAAATTTCCTTATCTGGACAAACTCCAGGGAAATGGAAAAGTATAGTTCTGTTGAATTTTGCATAAATTACACTTTATTATTATTATTATTCAAGCAAACGATTTCCATGTAGTAACTCCCTAAGATGTAATTTTTTCTTTTTCTGTCAATTAGGCTATTAGGTTGTTTTTCTCTGAACTTACCGGCTACCCACTTATTGGGTATTCAACAAGCATCTGTAAGTTAAGGATGCCCACTCAAGTCCTTCCTGCTGGATGAGATTTTAGACTTTTTTCTAAGAAAGTCTGTTTCCCCTCACTTACTAAAGGACTTGGATGCTTGGGAGAAGTGAGAAAGAAAATAAACTGTTATTACAAGTCTTATGTTGCAATCGATAACTTGTGTTGCAACTAGGGTGGCCAGACGTCCTGCTTTAGGAAGGACAGTCCTGTTTTTGAGCATTCTGTCCTCTGTCCTGCTTCACCTTTATATATATATATATATATATATATATATATATATATATATATATATATATATATATATATATATATATATATATATATATATATATATATATATATATATATATATATATATATATATATATATATATATATATATATATATATATATATATATATATATATATATATATAAATATATATATATATATATATATATATATATATATATATATATATATATATATATATATATATATATATAATGAAGATTAATGACTTTGCTTGCAATATTACGAATGACTGCTGAATGATGTTTCTAACGTTTATTCGGCTCATAGCTGTGGGTGAAATTCAGCTTTTATCTTCCGGTTGGTGACTGTCTTGATTCTGCTCTCTTGAGACCGGAAACCGATTCAGCGTTCAATGGATCGTTCACCCTGAACATGGTTCTGGAAGTGCTAAGTTACTGTATACCCACGTGCCAGAGAACAGAATTTTTCCAGTGGAATCTTTCAGTCCGGTTGAAGTCGGCTCAGTGCGTGAGTTACGAAATCACAAAAATGCGACTTTAACAAAGAGCTCTCTCACCATGGAACAGAGCACGGTAGCACTCGGACGAAACCCTGGGACATTTTGGGAATTGGAAATTCCCAAGCTGAGCGAGTGAGTGTTGAATTTTGAAACTTATTGTCTTTCACCATTTTAAAGAATTGGTCTGTTTCAGATGCTTTTGTTTATCTGCATTCTCTATATATTTTAAATGTGATTTTATTACCATTTCTATTTAATTAACGTTAGGGTATTTACTTTCCTACAGAAATGTTTCTATGGAGCTGTGTTGATTGATAAAATTGCTCCGACGTAACGAGCATTTAAATTGGTGTGTGGAGGTGGTCCTGTAGTTGGAATTGACCCACCGACATTTAGGACCATGTGTCTTAGACTTATGGTGATTAAGATGAAACGATTAGTGACGATGGGTAGAAAGGAATTTAGACTTCCACTTTCTGTTTCGTTTGAAGTGAGGGTTCACTTTTTGTAGCTTAAGGTTTAATTTAAATGCCATAGTTGAAAAGAAGGCATGAGAGAGAGAGAGAGAGAGAGAGAGAGAGAGAGAGAGAGAGAGAGAGAGAGAGAGAGAGAGATGGATGGACAGCAGATTCTTCCCAGCCGAGTCTCTGAGTTAACAGACAGCGAATGCAGGTAACTGTTTTAGAGAGCATAACATACACACACACACACACACACACACACACACACACACACACACACACACATATATATATATATATATATATATATATATATATATATATACAGTATATTACACGTGCATAATCACATGCACGCACACACATTTTATATATATATGTATATAAACATATATATACATGTATGTATATATATATATATATATATATATATATATATATATATATATATATATATATATATTCTTGTAATATTATACACACACACACACATATATATATATATATATATATATATATATATATATATATATATATATATATAATATATATATACACATATATATAAATTATGATCACTATAACATTTGATTCATTTATCATAAATTATCACAAGTTTAACTTTATTTCTAAGCCACTGACGAAGGACTGATACACAGTACTAGAAATCACAAATATATACTGCAGAGACAGTACTGACGGACATACACAACCCTCTGAGACCACAGATCCCCCAGTGACAGGTGTCAAGGTAGGAGAGGCTTCAAAACTCATTTGGGTGGAAATCACAATACCGATAAACGATAAACCTACTGTACTGCTGTAGGAGACTACAATCCACACCCGACAGGTGTCGGGGAGGCCGGGCAGGAAAGCTTATTATAGTACTACTGACCCCGCAATGTGTTTACAAATATGATAATCCTTTTTCTTTACATCTCTAGTGCCTTCCTTAAAATTGAAACATTTTACAAATTTCTTTTGATATTATAGGATCAAGTTTACACGCCTTGACTGATATTCATATTATGACCGTAACTTTCTTTTATAAAGCTTGATTTAATGATATTCCTTTCCAGTGCATGACTAGAATACGCCGTCTTTTTTGCCCCTTCCCAGTTGATAGCATGATTGCTCTCACTAACATGTACAAAAATACCACTGTTCACCTGTTCATATCTCAAAAATTTTTATGCAGTTCTGTTCTAGTTTCCAGTACTTTGCTTGTTTGACCAATGTAAAAGTTGTCACCAGACTTACGCTAAATTTTATATGTACATTCTTTATTATTGTCAGGAGCATCTCTAATGCCAACATCAAGAATAATGTGGACCTGATAAATAAACTAAATAATGTACAGATAAATAGTGAATTAAGGCTTGTGAGTTATGATGTGTATCACTATTCACAAAGGTGCCACTTGTGTGTGTGTGTTGTGTGTAACTAGTAGCACTATCAAGTTTGAAATATTTTCTGCAACACTTAGACTGGCTTGTAAATAAAACATTGTATGACTTCACTTTCTTTGAACATAAATCTGGCTCTGCTTTAGGGGTGCAAAAAGATCCTATAACTTGGAGTATGTTTTGTAATTATTAACCAAAGTTCAGTTAGTTGGTGTTCCTTTTCATTCATTGCAACGGATTACAAAAACAGAGCATGTTGCCACATCTCAAGTGAAAGGCTACATTCGAATTCCTCTCCGTCTAAATTATCATACATAAGTATAATTTACGAACCTAATTTCTGGCATATTTCTTGCATCCTAGCGTCATCCGCTACATTTGATCCTAAATGCACACAAGAACAAACCGCTTATATTACAATCTTTACTAACAATCATTCTTACATCTCAGTCGCTTACAAATATTTCTAAACTCTTTCATTCTCTAATCGACAGAATCTTTGTGATATTGTGATTGTCATACCATGGTCCACATAGAAAGACAGATCGTATGTAATTTTAGTCTGTTTGATTTCTACTGCATATCATATTCAGCCTGCCCATTGTTTGACTTGCCTGTTATAGTATTTTACAAAATTCTATCTGAACAGAACCTGTACTGGAATCCTATTCCTAAATATTTGAAAAATTCGACCTTATCAATCCTATCTCTATCTGGTGTTATTTAAGCCCCCTGTGAAGTTCCTCGTTGGATGAGTCGGTAGAGTTGTCGGCTAGCACTCTGCTAGGCCCGAGTTCGAGTCTCCGGCCAGCCAACGAAGAATTAGAGGAGTTTATTTCTGGTGACAGAAATTCATTTCTCGCTATAATGTGGTTCGGATTCCACAATAAGCTGTAGGTCCCGTTGCTAGGTAACCAACTGGTTCTTAGCCACGTAAAATAAGTCTAATCCTTCGGGCCAGCCCTAGGAGAGCTGTTGATCAGCTCAGTGGTCTGGTAAAACTAAGGCATACTTTTTTTTTTATCCCCCTGTGCATTCTCAATCTCCTGTTCTTAAATTTGTTATAAACCCGTCTCTCTAGGTATAAGATATATTCTACTGACCAAACTTCGTAAATCTTGGTGCGTTTTGCTGTTTAAAACAGCATCGTTTACATATCCTAAGTTTATCAAGTTTTTTGTTACGCCAGTCTGCACCTCCTCCACCTCCACTTTCTTTTTTGTAAGACCCCCTCGACTTGAGACCACCTAGAAGTGGTGAGGGGGTGTCTCTTGAACCTCTGGAATTTGTTTCCAGGTTCGAGTACAAGAGCACTATATATTGCTAATTGTGTTACGTGTTGTGGCACTTTCCACTTTTGGTAAAATATATTTGACCTGAGAAATAGGAAAAGGTATCATAGATGGGACTGAGGTTTATATCTGAGGCTAATGATAGGAACTGTAGTAGGATCATCAACTGACTAACAATGTTTGGACCTGAGGGATATCACATTGGTAGCTCAAGGGTTGAACTATTCTCCAGAGCTGGGCCATGGATTCCAGGGGTGGTATGGTTCTGGCTTTCTACATTTTGTCATGCTTGCCCATAATATATTAGGGGTGGGGATGATTGTATTCTTGTAATACCCTCAGTCCCAACAAGCAAGTCTGGCTTATACTTGGGACACCCCTGTGGAGTAGGGTAGGGGATGGAGACTTGGGAGTCGACTCTTTCTGGTGCCATCAGTAGAAGAATAAACTTCACGCAAGGCCGATGATATCTTTTTAAGAGTTTTAGGTTTACCTAATTTTTTAAAAATTTTATCTTTATGAGTAGCAATAAAGTATCGAGTACCCATGGACCCTTTGATGATACCCTTTTGGCAAAGATGACAACCTCTGCACCCTCCTCTGACAACCTGTGTTTAGACACAGCTAGGAAACCCTCTAGTGTAATTACACTGGAACCCTATGCTCCAGCTTGGAGCAAAGATAAATTGAAATGTGAAATAGGACCAGGGGTATGTGGAACATCTTATGATAAATATATTAATCTGGAAGAGTGCAAGTGGGACATTTTTAATATGTACAGAAAACACTAGAGAAAATCTGAAGGTTGAAAACAGAAGAATCAGCCTCAGCAAAAGAAAGTGAAAAATTAAAAGCATTATTGCGTCTTGGAGGAGTTACAGTACAGCTGAAGTGGATTGCTCAGTATATGCTTTTCGGAATCACACCAAGGGAATGATATTTGCACCCCAGGTGAAGAAGTATTCAGAAGAGAAACTTGTAGAAGAATTAAAAGATCAAGGTGTGATTAGAACTGAAAGAATGAAGAAGATTCCATTATTACTTAAATTTGACCTGCTTATCTAATGTAATAAAAGTAGCATGGTTATGTTTTAAGGTTAAAGCAATATATCCCAAGAACAAGGAGATGTTTTCATTGTCAAGAATATAGCATACTATGTTAGGGCTTGTCGGCAGAAGCTACAAGGCAAGCCTATCACATGTGCTAAGTGTAGTGAACCAGACCATGGTGTATGTTATAAAGAAGCAAAATGTATACATTGTTGATATAATCATCCAACCTCTTCACAAAATTGTGATGTGTACGTGAGGGAAAGGAAATCCAGTCATTAAGGGTGGGAAAGGAAATCCAGTCATTAAGGGTAACTGAACGCATAACATTTACAGAGGCTGAACAGAAAGTATTAAGCTACTGTGCTAGAACAAGAATGTTGTTTCCTAGTATTGCAGTTAACTGAAGAAGAAATGTAAATGCTTTGGTAACGGTAAAGGAAGATCAGTGGTGACCTGTACTTTTGCCTCTTCAGAGGCTGGGCAAGTAATTTCTGACAGTCCTGCCTCTTCGGAGGCTGTGTCAGTAATTTCTGGCACTCTTGCCTCTTTAGAAGCTGCACCAATCGTCTCTGGTGCTTCTGCCTCCTCGGAGGCAGATATACCTGGTACTCCCACCCCTCTAGAGGCTGTACCAGATGTAACTGGCTCTTCTGCCTCTTTCGAGGTTTCACTATCAGTAACCGGTGCATGTGTCTCTCTAGAGCCTACACCAACCATGACTAGTGCTCCTGATGCTTCAGAGGATGCACCAATTGTATCTGACACTCCCACCTCTCCTCAGGCAACACCAACTGTGTCTAATGCTCCTGAGTTTGAAATTTCTTTAATGAAGATGCTTTCCAAGGTGCCCAACACCCATGATACTAGGGAGGCTCTGTCATCTATTGCAAGTTCCTCCTCCATGGAAACAGAACCATCATCAACATTAAAATGGAAGGCAACCACCAATAGTCAGTCTCCTTCCAGAAAAAAGGCAGGAGCAAGGCAGTAAAGTAAAATTACTCAAAAGGGGCTCCAGTTTAATAGCCTCAAAATCTAAGTAAAATTCACTCATTTTCTTCAGTGGAACTGTCAGGGACTAAGAGCTAAATGGAAAGAGCTAAGGTTGCTCATATCAGAAGTGTCTCCTATATGTATAGCATTGCAGGAGACTATGTATGACTGGTACTTATAAATGGCCATGTCCACGAGAGTATACAGCCTATCATTGTTATAATGGGAGTATGTGGGTGTAGTTTTATGTATTTGTAATGACACCCCACAAAATCCTGTTAATATCCAGTCAACACTGAAAGTAATAGGTTTGCAGATCCATTTGCAAAGAAAATATTCAGTATGCTCTCTCTATCTACCACCTGGTGAAGTCTTCCCCCAACAGCTACCACGTCCCTTTGCTATTCTGGCAGACATGAATAGTAGAAACCCTATGTGGGGTGATATCATTACCAGTTAAAGAGGAAATTGCCTCTGTTTAATCATAGAGAGTGGAAATGTGGGAATCTTAAACACAGGGGAATCGACATGTTTTCATGTTCAAACAGGCACACTGTCAGCAATTGAATTATCTATATGCAGTGATGACTGCCTTATTGACTTCAATTGGAGACCGATAAATGATAGGCTTACCAGCAACCATTTTCCAGTAGCAATGAATGTATCTTCCAACCCTCCATCTTGATTGGGCAATATTTCAGGAACACAGGTCAACAGATAGCTCTATAGATGATGCACTTCATTTTTTCAATACAATTATATTTTCACCTGGTCTTCAATCAATACCTAGGACTTCAGGCCTATTTATCTGCCAGCCAGTTCCCAGGTGGACTCGTAAATGCCAGGAAACTCAAAGAACTATGAGGGCAGCTTTCACCAGATATCGCAGGTGAAAGTGTGAGTATTACCATATTGAATTTTGAAAAACAAGAGCTGATTTCTGCATGGAAATTAAAAAGGCAAGAAAGGAATCTTGAACAGTTTTCATATCGTCATTAGATTCAAAAACACCTCTGACTTTAATTTGGGAAAGAGTTAGAATAATAGCAGACAGATTTACTCCTCATCAACCTCCAGTTATCAAGATCAATGGATGTGAATTAGCAGATCCCCGGTTAGTAGCAACCGAGTTTGCTAATCATTTTGCTCAAAGATGGGAATGGAAGAGGTAGAAATTGATTTTAATACATCAAGGAATGTACAATACAACGTATCTTTTACTGTGAGGGAATTTGAATCTGCCCTAAGTAAGGGTACTGAATCAGCTCCTGGACTGTATGATATAACATACTCAGTGGTTAAGCATACACCAGGAAATACCAAAGTATTTATATTACGTCTTATTAACAGAGTTTTTTGAGAACATATCTTTCCTAATCTATGGGGGATGTTAAAATTACTGCCATTTGTGAAACCAGGGAAACACCCTCTGAAGACAGAATTGTCGTCCCATTGTGCTGACATCATGTTTGTGTAAGATCATGGAAAAATTGGTGAATACATATTTGATGTGGTACTTGGAACGTGATAGACATTTGTCTGCTGCTCAGTGTGATTTTCGAAGTGTGCACTCCACAACTGATGTGTTGGTTCAAATTGAATCTTCAGTATGTAAAGCTTTTGCTGATAAACACTATCACATCACTGTTTTCTTTGATTTTGAGAAGGCTTATGATACAACATGGAGATATGGCAGTCTGAGGGTTCTTTATGAATGTAATCTGAGAAGCAATTTGCCTCTTGTTATCAAGGTTTTTTAAAAGACAGAGTATTTCAGGTTCAGGTTGGAGCAACAGTGTCAGATGCATTCAGCCAAGGAGTGTAACAAAGATGTGTTCTAAGTGTAACCTTGTTTGCCTTAGTAATCAATGGGTTATCCAAAATAATTCCCCCAGATATAACCTATACTCTTTTTGCTGATGACCTTTCAATATCTTTTGCAACAACAAGGTTGGCAGTGGCTGAATATTGCCTTCAGCTCTTCATTGATAATATAGTAAAGTGGGCCAAAATTATGGATTTAGGTTTTCAGGTATTAAAACAGTAACCATGCACATCTGCCATATAAGAGGATTCCATCCTGATCTAGATCTGTTCATACATGGGCAGAGAACTCCATGTGTTGGTGAAACAAATTTCTTGTTTTGATTTTTGATAGCAAACTGACTTGGATTCGACATCTGAAATACATTAAGGCAAAATGCCTGTAAGCAATGAATGTACTGGAAGTTGTGTCCCACACTTCCTAGGTTGCTGACTGAACTCAAATGTTGAGATCATACAAAGCCTTGGTCTTTTCAAATTGACTTATGGGTGTGAAGTATACAACTCAGCAAACCTAATAGCCTTAGAATGCTTAATTCAATTCATCACGGAGTAGTAAGATTAGCTGCAGGAGTTTTTAAGTCATCTCACAATAAGAGCATGCTTGTAGACACTGGTAAGATGCCTCTGGATCTTCATTACCAATGTCTGCTGGTTCGGAGCCGGTACAGACTTCAGAGGCTCCCCAAGTCCTGTACAAGCATTTGTATCAGAAATGAAAGGCATTGGCAATTCTATGAAAATCACTCCAAGGAACCGCAACCATTTGCTTTAAGAGCAAAACATATAACCCATCAATTAAACATGCCAAGGAGAGAGGTTTTACCTGCTAGATATTCGGTTAGCCACCTCTAGGACCTTCCAGAGGTAAAATGTTGTAGATATTAATTCGACAAAAGCAGAAATGTCCAATGAGGTAATGAAACCAATAATTTTATCACTTGTCCCAACTTGATAACTCCGTTGCAGTTTTCACTGATGGCTCAAAGTCAGCTTTGGAGTGGTCTATCCTGATGTAGAAAGAAGCAGGAGATTATTATCTGTTGCAAGCTGATCAACTTTCTAAGTCAGCAGTCATCTCTCCAGAACCCAGGTGATGCCTACTACCATATAGTGATGTATATCCTCCTGCAGGTCAGAAAACTAAAGACCTTTGGTAATCCCTTTGGGAAAATATCACAAAAAAGTAAAAGATGCGCAGTATTACGTCATCAGTATCTCCTTGGTCATAACCTACATGACAAGGAGACAAGGAACGATGATGTATAGACTAAGGATTAGGTATACAAGACTCACTCATATGTTCTTGATGTTATGTGAAAACTCTCCATTCTGAGAGGACTGTATTGTCCCATTGACTGTGAGGGATCTAAGACCTAGGTTCCTCTCTTGGGGACGTGACAGATGGAAATTTATCCTTGCTACGATGCTCAGGGAGGATTGCAATATAGAACAGTTATGTATCTTTGTTAGGGAGGTGGACAGATATGATTATTTGTATATATGTGTGTATATATATATATATATATATATATATATATATATATATATATATATATATATGTGTGTGTGTGTGTGTGTGTGTGTGTCATAAACAAAGCCACTCCAACACCTTCTAAAAAAACATAACAGACACCTCACACGTCTCGAACTGTCAACCTACTCGCCCAGTTCTCCTCGTTGCTGGGAGAAAGGGAGCTGGGGATTTGGTAACATGTACACATTCGCTACCGGGGTCTAAGCGATGTCAGGCAGGGCAACCGATCGAGGATACGGCCTACCCCACCGCCAAATCAAAGTCCTTCAAAAGAAGGCATCGTGCTTACCCCATATAATAATGGGAAAAATGCACGTTAAAAACGAAGAAGATATATACATATGTGTGTGTGTATTTATATTTTCAGATATATCTTAGATGAAATGCCTTTCGAATTTATTTATTTATATTTTAGTTTACTACTTAATTTTGTTACGGCGTCAATAACTTAGATGAGGTAACACCAGTTTTAGTAGCCACAAATCAATCAATCAATTTTTTATAAGACTCGATCAAAATTAACTTTGCATCTACTTCGTTCGTGGACAGTTTCAATCTGCTTCACATATGTCAGAGTATTAGTACTGGTCTGTGGACGCCTAATCAACTAACGCCATCAGAAGGGGTATTTTACATTCCATAAGCTGCTGTGCAGTATTTCATAACAAATATTTGATCTATGGAACTCTACACTATATATATATATATATATATATATATATATATATATATATATATATATATATATATATATATATATATATATATATATATATATATATATATATATATATATATATATATATATATATATATATATATATATAGGTATATAGAAAAATATACCTTTATTCATAGAAAAATTATATATTCAGATACAACAATCTTACTAATTTCCTTATAGTATATACACTCCTCCCAACGGTTTCTGCCATTGTATAAGCGCTGGAATGCTCTTTTGAGAAAAATAGCTGGTCTTTCGCATTCTGCACGATGTCTCCTCTATTCAAAAAAAAATAAAAACTCTAAGGATTTGCTCACCTATTTGACTCGATAAATTATTTTAGAATGTTAAATGTTTAATTTCCTCTCAGAGTTGGTCCACGATAACGCACCCGCCTGAGAGAGAGAGAGCTGAGGAAACATTTGCACACAATCTAAAGTAATTTATCCTCCCAAATCCCATAGGTTCTGCCAGATTTATTTGTCCAGAGAACATCATGCAGAATGCTGACAGACCATGCGCCATCTTTGAGATGGCGCGCAGCTGCAGAACCGTTTTCGGATTTTGCAGGAATGATTTATCCTCTGATATATATTCCGAAAAAAAAAAAAAAGAAATAAAACTCAAGGGATTTGCTACCCACTGGGCCATACAAGTCTAAAGAAGTTGGAACCTGAGAGCAACTTTGACTCGATAAATTATTTTAGAATGTGATAATTGAAATGAAATGTTTCTATTGGGTTTTCTCTCTATCATGGTTAGCTTGCCCAGGCAATTGGCAGCTCCATCACGATAACGCACCCGCCTGAGAGAGAGAGAAATTTAGAGAGAGAGAGAGAGAGAGTGTTGAGATTTCTATCTTATTCACTCAGAGAGATGAAATGTTGTCTATTGGGTCATTGCTGAGTCGGGAAGGGAAACATTTGCACACAGTTCTTGCCCAGGTAAGTAATTTATCGAGTTCAAATAAGCCCGTGCTTTCCACCTGAGAGACCTGGGTTCGATCCCGACGTGAGTCAGAAATTTATTTTTTATGATTTTTAATTTTATGTTTTTTGGGTCATTGCTGAAAAGTTGGGGGACAGTTAGATTTTTAAGTCCAGAGAACATTATGTTCCAAGAATGGCCCGACAGACCAGACCTGTTCGATCCCACGTGAGTCAGAAATTTATTTCTGTTCCACAAAGATTGTGTGTTGATGATTTCTATCTTATTCACCAGGGATGCTTCGAATGAAATGTTGTGGCATTGCTGAACGGGTTGGGAAAAAAAGTATGCAAGCAGTTAGCTTGCCCAGGTAATTCCTAAAGGGCAGTTGCTCAGGTTACTTTTAGACTTGTATGGAATTATTTCCACCTGAGAGACCTGGGTTCGATCCTGACGTGAGTCAGAAATTTATATATATATATATATATATATATTATTTATATATATATATATATATATATATATATATATATATATATATATATATATATATATATATATATATATATATATATATATATATATATATATATATACAGGGTGTCCATAAAGTCTCTTTACAATTAAAAAAATATATTACAAAAGCCATTGATGAAATATCTTAATCAGATTGGTTCCACTGTCTGTACTCAACAGTTATCAAAATTTTTAATCATATTTCATTCGTGTACTTCAGGTACCCCGTTGATGAAAGAGGTACTGTTAAATGAACCCCTAAAAAATTGCTACTCCTCAAGAAAAGGCACAATGTGTCATGGGTTACTGAAACAAAATCGGATACGCAGACTCAGCAAAACTACAGAACTATGTATGGGAGAGATCCACCCTCACATACTTCAATTTGTGCATGGCACAAGAAATTCATGGAGACAGGGACAGTGTTGGATAGAGGGAGGAGTGGACGATCAAGAACATCTGAGGAAAACATCGATTGTAAGGCAAACTTTGAATCATTCTCCCAAAAAGTCCATCCGTACTGCTGCTAGACACTTACAGCTACCACGTTCAACAGTGCACAGTCCTACACAAGAACTTGCGAGTGTACGCTTACAAAGTGCAATTCATACAGGCACTCGAACCAAATGATAAACCAAGACGAAAAGAGTTTGCAGTTAACATGCTGGAATGAATTTCTGAGGATGAAACATTCTTCAACCGAGTTTGTTATATGGCATGCAACATCATGCTCAAAGGGCACCCTTGGCTTACTGCGAAAAATTCACCAATGAAGGTATTAATACATAATGCACTCTTTGGATTTTCGTACAACATTTTTATCCAACCAACGTATTTTTCCCCAAATCCGATTTTACTCATTATTTTTAGCAGAAATTTTGTATTTACCATATCAAATGCTTTTTATTAATCAAGCTTCAAAAATGCTGCCTCCTTATCATTCTCATTAACATAATACATAAAATATCCCTTATAAGCATGTTACATTGAACAATGCTTCTCCCGGGAACTGAGCAGTATTGATTGACCTTCATTCATGATTCTTCCCATTACCAATCTCATTCTTTCAGCTAGTAATTTCGCAATAATCTTATAATCTACACAAAGTAGAGAAATTGGCCTCCAATTCTTCAAATCTTTCTCATCACCATCCTTCTTTATAAGTGTGATTATACCCTTATATTGAGAACCCCGTAATTTCATAATTCTTAATATAAAATTAACTAATCCAGTAAAATCATCCCCTATGATGTCTCAGTTCGCTATATAAAATTCAACTGGGAGCCTATCAATACCTGGGTTCGTTTCTTTGCAAATTTTTTCATTGTACGAAATGTTTCTTTCTTATCAAACTCCTGTTCTATTAATTCTCTGTCAGCATCACCAAGTTTACTTTCTATATATTTAATTTTTTTTTGGCACAGTTTGACCTCCTATATCACAAGAGTACAAATCTGAGTAAAACTGCAGACAAGACTTTTGAATGGCTGGAAAGGACCGTGATTCAGTTCCCCACTTATCCCTCACACAAGCCATAATTTTCTTAACTTGCCTTTCTCTTTGTTTACCAACTAAGTATTTTGACATTTTCTCGCCACACTGAATGTCTTTTAATCTTGTTCTTATCTCAATACCTTCGTTCAGTTCATTCCTAATTGTTTGAATTCTACTTCTAATACTCTTTATTTCTTCCATATCAGGGTTCCCTGTCTGGTAAGCAGTTTCATGTAAAGACCTTAGTCTATTTTCCTAGAATATTCAACATATATCTCATTTTCTTGTTCATACTACCCACTTTACTATAAAATTCCTTAACTTTAATCTTTACTAGTTTCTCCCACCATTCAAGTATGGAATCATAATTACCTCTCTCGTTTCCATTTTATCCAATGGTCCTTAAAATCCCCCTTAACTCCTGAAACCTCAAGGAGAGAAACATTAAGTTTCCAATATGATTTTCCAAATTGTAACACATTATCTAATTTAACATCACATAAAAAACAAGAGTGATCAGAAGATGATACTGATACTGTTTTTGAATATTTCACATTTGCGTTTAAGTCACCCATGTACAGTATATTCTATCTAATAATCTTGCAGCATAATTTTTCCTCATAAATGTATATTTAGGAATTTTTGGGATAATATTATATACTCTTTCAGTTTCAAAGCACTGACAGTTTGCTTTAACGTATTTAAAATTTTGAATATTTTGGTTCAGATGAATCCCTATTATTACTTATAATACAATTCCGGTCAGCTCCACCAATACATCTACTTACACTGTTTTCCATAGGAGGAAGCTTAACTTCCTCAAAAAATTCTTGTCTTTCACCCTGACAATGCACCCCAGAATAAATACACAAAATATTAATCTCTTCTCCTTGAATGTTTACTCTAATCATACTTAATCTAGAGCTAGCATGTTTATAAGTGCTTATTATTTTAGCGTTTAGCTTCTTATCATTATTGCAGTTCCACCCTTAATATTTATGGTCAGATTCAGAACAACGTCATAATAATTCAACAAATAAGTAATAATGCTCAAAGTCTTTATATTATGTTCTTGTAACAAAATGATATCAATATTATGATAGATAAGAAAAGTATTAAAATTCACCTGTTTGTTTGCATCTGAAAGACCATTAATGCTAAGAGTTCCAACACGAACGAAAATGATTGTTTAAGGGCAATACATGCCGATTAACTGCTATTTTGGGCTCATACCTTAAATGTTTCATGCACTGGTATTTCTATTTTTCTCTGTTTTGCATTTACTTTTTTTGTTTTTGCTACTGCTTTAGCATTACGACTTAGAATACCACTTTCCATTCTTCCTGGTTACAGGGCAACTGAGAATCGTCTGATTCTGTACCATCACTTCAGAATCAGAAGGAATTCCTTCTTCTAAATTTAATCTCCCCTTAGTAACGGTAGTATTTTCGGCAATTGAGATCTGAATTGGATCCAAACCCTCCTCTTGCACCGTGTCCTCCTCGCAATCCTCTTCTTCCATGTTCGTTCCAGATGCAATCTCTTTTTACGCGTCCCCATACACATGCACGTCAACAGTAGTTATACCCTTCACTATTCCATCTTCATAGTAGCTTCCTTTTAATACTGCATTATCAGTAGGCTATTATACGTTTGGTCGTCGTCCACTGCGGTATATTCTTCCATTCCACTAATACTGGGTTGCAACCTTATTATCTTATGTCGTTATTTCTCTTTTCATTATTTTCTACTAGTAATTCACAATTATTAGTATTGTTTTCTTCATTGGATGTATTATCACTTCCATTGCCTTTTTCGGTATTTTTCACACTCGCCAAACCATTTAGGCTATTTGCACCAAATTCTCCTCTGTCATCAACCATTCCCTTTTACAATTTCGTCGGAGCCATCATTACTTTCCTGTTCATGCTTTGTCTTTAGGTCTACAGATAAAATAGGGTCGTTTGCGGGTTTCGAGTTTAAGGGAGGAAAGTTGTCAGTATTTACTATATTTACTTTATCTTTCCAATCAATGCCACAATCTGCTGCAATGTGCCCTGCGATACCGCATCTAATACATGTGCGTACAGTATTTGCCCTTGTGTTGAAACAGCACTGAGATCCCTCTGTAGATAAGTGAGGAGGGAATCGATTTCTCCAGCTTCATCAGTGTAGTCCTGTTTCCCGTCATTTTTTCTACCAGATCTCCACAAAGAGTATATAGAGAAGTTTGACCCCAAGCGACGGTGGACTTATTATCAACTAAAAAATTCCCCTTCGGTAACATATATGAAAATATATTATTTCCGAGGTAGAGCGAATTGGATATTAAAGGACGTTTGTAGCTTTCTGATTGTATATGAATCACGGTGATGTGATAAACAGTCATAATATGGCTACGTGCGATAAACGCACTACACGGTCAACATGGCAGAGGTGGGTGGATATCGTCTCCAAATGCAAAACACCTGAGTTCGACGGGTGAGTTGATGGGAGACGATATCCACTTATACCTCTCTTGTGGCCGACTGGGTTAGTACGTCCCTGTAGTCCTGAGTCCCGTCCGTCGCTGGTTCGACCCCACGCGACGGTGGACTTATTATCAACTAAAAAATTCCCCTTCGGTAACATATATGAAAATATATTATTTCCGAGGTACAGCGAATTGGATATTAAAGGACGTTTGTAGCTTTCTGATTGTATATGAATCACGGTGATGTGATAAATAGTCATAGAAGTAAAGAGTGGACAGTCGCGCGAGTCGTTATGGGAAAATTGTAACTGCGGGACCGGTGGCGCCATCCGACAGTGAGCGCGTAAACTGTGATAGCATTTGTTTATACACCACACTGATGCTTAAGACGAATGTTAGCACTTTTGTGTGTTATAACACTATCTTCTGATCTTTTATTATCATTTATATAGCAATGCACTAATCTGGATTGATTATTTAAATATTCTATTGGAAAAAAATGAATAAATACATACAGCTTATCCTCTCTTTATCTATAACTGCTGTTGCTAAACCAGGTTTCATTCAAATGGCTGAAAATTATGGATGAAAGGAAATAAATAAATAAATTTATTTATAAGAAATAACAGGCCAAACCATAAACAAACTGAAACTCCTCCGTTGTAAATTGATATCTTTATCATACTGAAATTGATATCTTTAATATACGAGGCCCCGATGCACTAACATTTACGATGGTGTAAAGTTAAGTTTTTGTTCGTTACAGTACATTTTTGGGTTCTTTAAGGTTTTTTCAACATTACATAGTCACATACGAGACCCTAATAAACTTTTTTCAAACTTTTTTTCTAGCCATATTATTCAGAAATTAAATGGAAAACAGGAATATTAACACAAGGGAAGCGAGAAAAATGAGGATACAAACACCGTCGTAACTTAAGGCATCCCAAGTATGTTTAGTACATCTGGGCCTTACACTGCAAATATACAATTTCAGTATTACAGATGACTGAACTTCAAGAGTTTTCGGTTCTTTCGACCTGCAACTGAAAGACTTTTGTTTGCATCTTTTAAAGTGTGATGAAGGCGGATCCGTATAAAAAGGATGACAATGACGAACCTGCAGTTGCACACAGAACAAGCTAAAAACTTTCCCTGCATCTTCTCCTCCAAGCCCGTCACAAGTCTGTAGTGAACTCTGCTTATGTAGTAATGTCAGAAACCGTCTTTCTATAATCGTTTTCCATCTGAGTAATCATGTCGTAAAGGACTGTACTTGGCACAATTAGCTTCTCTCCTAGTGTTACCATATGTCTTCTTGGAAAGGAAAACACGAACAGGGTTGTGTGGATCAAGAGTACTTTGAAGCTTTGTCTTGCATTCTCTACAAACCTTGTGACGAGTTTTGCGCACAATGAAACCTGTGATATATGCTAACACAACGCATTCCTTGAGTGGTAGGTCCAGCGTTGCCACAGGTTCCTCATAAGAGTTCCACCGGCCAGTGAAGAACAAGAGGAATTTGTTTCTGGTGATAGAAATTCATTTCTCGCTATAATGTGGTTGGGATTCCACAATAAACTGTAGGTCCCGTTGCTAGGTAACCAATTGGTTCTTAGCCACGTAAAAATAAATCTAATCCTTCGGGTCAGCCCCAGGAGAGCTGTTAATCAGCTCAGTGGTCTGGTTAAACTAAGATCTACTTAACTTTAACGACAAAAGAAAAAGGAATAGACTTTAAACTATAGAAAATACCGACACCTTTTCATGGGGAACTAAAGAAAATAGTTAAAACAAAATTACAAATTGACAAATGTAATAATGAAAATACAGTTATTTTCATTATTACGATGCATCTGCAACTTTTGCAACATTACTTTTGCATGATACTATTTATCTGTGTTTATTTATTATCAATAAATAACAACTGTAGGCTACTTAATTTGTACAATAAACAATTTTGAGAAGTTGAGAATCTTACAACAAGAGAAAAATTAGGCAATAAAATATCTAAGCAAAAATAAAACTTAACAATTAGGCATATTATGTAACAACTGTAACATTTAAATATCTTGAAACTTATAAAGATATGTACATATATGCAATTATTTACATAATTTTTAACCTGCTGTAAAGCTTGAATAGTTCTTAAAACGTAAAAAGAATACATTAAATGTATTCTAATTTGTACAATAAAAATACATTTGAGAAACAAAGAGTCGATATGTACAGGAAAATAAGTACTAATAAGATATCCAACCAAAGTTCAAAAATAACAATAATAATATTATGTTACAACTGTAACATTTAAATATTTTGACTTATAAAAATATATGCATAAAAATATTAATTTACATACTTTTAAACTATGCTTTATAGTTTTTAAAATGATGTAAATATTAAATATTTCTTATAACATCAAAAGAAACAAAACCTTTATATACATTTTCCAACCAAGGCATCTAGTACATAACATCTGTAGACAATCTCTCTCTCTCTCTCTCTCTCTTGAAACAAACCAGAATAAAAGTTAGAAACTTCAACAATAAATCTCTTTATTATACATTTGTAATAAAAAATGAAAATAAATTGTAACTATAGTATATGCCTTATTTACTACACCAGATTTACTGAAGATCTTCTTTGTCCTCACTGTTCAAATATTTTCTGTTAGATTGCACACATCTTATCATATTTTCTGTTGGTTCAAAGTCTTTACAACCTCCTTGGCTCTTTGCTCTCTCAGCAACAATTGCTAGAGCAGTTTCAGTTGACGTTAACATTTTATTTCTTAACTTGGTTTTTATCAAATTCAACTTAGAAAAAATGCGTTCCGCATCTGCATTCGATATTGGCAATGAAAGAATGCTTAGTACAAACTTTGGCAGAACAGTAAATTCCAGTACATTATCATCGTCTTTTACATTTGACAAATAAGTAAAAAAAGCCTCACAATCATTTTTGTCAATTATTTCTTGCGGGATGCTGATGTCGGGTATGTGTCGCCACTCATTATCTAATTTTTGATGGTCATCTACCTGAATGCGTGGCACCTCGGTGAGTAGAGGCAACAAGGTTGGTGTCTTTAGTAGCCTGTCCTTACTGTTGCAATTAGCTACTGATAACACACTGCACAACTTTAACAAATTTGAGTCCAACGGAAATCTTTCTTTTATCTGCACGCAGGCAGTCACCATAAATTGCCTGCATCTTTTTCTTACATCAGCAATCAAAGTGGCATTTGAGGATATTTTTGGGTCCTGGAAACTTTTAAGAACATCCATGGAAAGAAATTGTTTTCGTTACAAGGGCCAATGACAGCTAATTGGTCCTCAGTGAGTTTGTTGTGAAGATAATATCTAAGGATGCTCCTATACAATGTTCGAATCTTATTGTACAGGAGATGGATTGTAGGCTCTTTTCTTTGGAATAGCTGGTTAAAAGTATTAAAGTGTGGAAGAATGAAATTAAGAAATTGAAAATATAATAACATTGAAGGATCTTGCAAGGCTTCATGTACTGATGTAGAACCCGGTAGCCTCTCTTCCAAATGTTTACTAGAAAAATATAAAGATAAAGGTCTCCATTGCTCCAAGATTCGGGATACTGCCTCATGGAGTAATGACCATCGAGTCTGGGAAACGTGCAGTATCTTGTGGGGTTTTGTATTGCAAAATTGCTGAAACTCTGAGAACTCGCTCATCCTTTTAGCGCTATGGGCAAAATAAGTATAAATGGACCTTATCACATCTGCTTTCCTAGGGAGTGTTTTGGCTGCTCTCGATGCACACAGGTGTATTGAGTGACAAGCACATTTAAAGATAGTGATGCCTGTTGCTTCTTGTCGTAGTCTACTTGTCAGAGAATTACGTGTACCCATGATGTTACTGGCACCGTCAGCAGCAAATCCAATCAAGTTTTCTAAAGGAATCTGGTGATCTAAAAGTAGTTTAGTAATTAAATTAAAAAGATGCTGCCCTGTAGACCCTTCCGAATCACTGTTTGATGGATCATAAAGATTAAGGAGATCAAGCAACCGTGTTTCAATTTTCTTAGAGACCTCATCATGATACTTAACCAGAACTGCACATGTTTTAGAAGTACTAATGTCAGTAGTCTCATCAATAATCATTGAAAATTTATTTTTTTTGATGGATTCTACCACTACTTGTTGAGCGGCATTTCCAAGAGCCTTCATTACATACGCTGATTTTGAACGCTTTAACGTTATGGACTGGGCAATCTCAGAATCAGGAAATATATCCTTCACTAAGTCAATAAGGTGATCTGCCATGTTTAGAGCAACATTGTGTTCAGCAAAAAAGGCTGCCAGTTTTATCTCGACTCTGGTTACTTTATAATTTTTCTTATCACTCTCGCTAGTTACTGGTCTTTCATTAACATCTGAGTTTACGTTCGTTGTGATACTGAGTGAGTGAAATTTTGATGACTTGTGCCACTTGATTGATGTTACTTTCGCCGCCATAGTTTTCTTGCAGGCTTGACAAAATGCTTTTTCTGGATTTCCGTCTACTTTCTGGAGCCATCCACTAAATTCTTCGTCCAAAAGCCAAACATCCCGAAAAGTAGGCTTTGGAGACATTTTAACTGCAAAGTGTTGATGAAATTATTGTAATCTCTTTATATAATTCCGTGTGTGCCTAAATAGATAAAAATGTGTTCATGTGCATAAGAAGGTAGACGGAAAAAGATACATAAAGAATTTTTTTTTTTTTTTTTTTTTTTTTTTTTATAAAACTAAGCAATAAAGACTTCTTCCTTGATCAGGGGCTTCAAAGTTCATCATTATCGACCAACAAGTAATAATGAAAGTCATTTATTAGCAACTGGGTTGAAAGGGGGTTTAGCAATCCAAGAACGTTGTAATTCATAACTGGTAGTTAAGCTATTCCTTTCCTTTCCAATACTTGTTTGAATTAATGAGGGGAGTGAGCATTGCAAGAAGACTTTGACACTGGCAGTTGAAATTTGACTCTTGTAGGAATTATACCATATTTTTGTTCCCTTGGGGTGTTCATTCACCCCACAGTAGTAATATAGGTACTCTTTCATTTTTATATTTTTTTCTCTCTATAAAAACAGGTCAAAAAAGGATTTAATTGAAATCAGACAGTCCATATGAGAGTTGAAGAGTATACTGTAAGATATATATAAATATATTTGGAAAAACAATTGTTTGCCATAGCATGTTGCATTGGGGTGTCTAGACACCCAGGAAATGCTGGAATATGAGCAATGATGTTTTTCCCCGGAGTAACGTAGGGTTAAGCATTTTATGGAAGGCCCTGCTTTTTGTAACTAGTCCTATGCTCGTTGCAACAGTGTGCGAAACGAGAAGCTGTATGATCCTTCGATGATGGGGTGCAAATTTTGAAGACCATAAAGGCTATGCGCCCCCACCATTGAAGTTAGCGATCGGGAAAAAAATAAGTTATTAACATGGAGTTGTTTTGGAAAAATGTTGCAAAAATAATTTTTGCAAAAGTAAATTTCAATGCAAGTAATAACACCAATAGCCTATATAAAGTGATTCTTACCAACGGGAAAATGCCCAAACTTCAAAAATCATACATGCCCCGGACGAGCACAGGTGACGAGACAATTTCAGGCAAGAAGATTGCGGAAAAAATTTCCTCATAACTAAATCTCAAAATATTTACGCTAATAAGATCTTGTATGTAAGTTTAACTATATAAATTTATATGTATGGCCATTACACTTTTAAACAAATCCTTGTTTTATTCCATAATCGCTTTTTAATGACTTAATTATGATATAACGAAAGTCAACTGGGTCTGAGGACATAATTTCTGAACAGAGTGGGTTTATAACACCGTAGACTATTTTTCGGCAAACATGACGTAATTTCCTCAAAGTGGCAACGCTGGGTAGGTCTCCCCCAGGGAGGGTCATTACTGACTATACTGATACAGAAATTGGCAGAGAAGAATGTGTGACATTCACTGCAGATTTGCAAAACCTGAAGCCCCTATATTGTTCAGAGTTACCAAGAAGGTATCATTGTCTTCGTGCCAGTTAGCACCAGCACTTGGAACTATAATAGCATCCACCATTCCTTGGCGGAATGCACTCCTGAACTGACATGCACCTGGGTTGTCCCTGTGCCTACCTTTCCCCAGAATTATGAAAATACATTCTCCAAAAAATCTTGATTGAGTCTGTTGGTTATTATACAGCTTGTACTTTGAATGTAACTCACCCCACAGTAACCGACCTTTGATTGCCATCTGCCATCCAGAGAGGCAAGGCAGCTTTCGTGGACCAAGTGACTTGATACCATCAAACCATGTGAGGCAGTTAACTAGAAATTCCTTGTGACCTGATTTCGGACTCATGGCATGTCCCATTTTTGCATTACTAGTACCAGTTCCACAATTGAAACAGTTGAACAATTGGTCCATCTTAACAAAGTCTGTGTACTCTTAAATCAACACAATACATTCCTCATCATGAGCATTTGGCAGTTTGTGAAATGGGTGTTATATCAACCAAATTAATTAATTAAATATATAATTAAAAAAAACTTTTACTTAGTACATTTCTCCTCATACCACACTACACCACCAGTGTTAAATTTCTACAGAAAAGATTGTGTGACAACATGAGCAGAAGAAGAATATATAATGTAACAATGCATGAAAGAAGACAACGAAAGAAGAGACAAAAAGAAGAACCAAGAAAGAAGACCACCCCAAGAAGAATCAAGAAAGAAGAAATCTAAGCGATTATGACTCTGATAGTTTCTGGGGAAACCCAATTAAACAAACACTGCTTTATCAAATAGCTTGAGCAGTAAGAGAATGCTTGATTCGCTACAACAACACTCAGTAACCTTTGTAGTGTCTAGACAAAACATGGTGAATGAAACAACCAAAGCAGAGAGTTTGGAGTACAGTATACTCTTTGGCCAAAGGAACAGCGAGAAAATAACCATCAACATATCTCGTACTTTCGTTAAAGTGAACTTAGTTTTGATAAAATGTAACTGAAAACATATCAGTGTTGCCAGATCGTGAGATGCCAAATTTACCAGAGAAGCATCGAAATTTCACCAGAATTCACCAACATAATAAAATAGTACATATAAGTTTAAATGAAAATAGGAAAACCATTAGCACATTTTTTACAAGGCTAAGTTTTGTTTTTTTCATGTTGTAGCATAGATTTATATCAAACCTGATCAAAGAAACATCCTTCATAGTTTGAGAAGAACGCGGGAAAAAACCACGAGATCCCATAGCAATAATTCATAAAAAAAAACATAGCTTTAATTCATGTTCACTTAAAGAATATTTAACTTTCATACATATCAGAGGTAAATCTTTCAATCCTGCTTCCAGTAATTTCAAATTCAGTGCAGCAGATTCCCATCATCATAAGATGCGATCGAATGCACACAATGCTATCAAGCGCTCTGGTTGAGATTTGATTACGGTATTTGTTCTTTACGCAAGTGACAATACTGAAAATGTGCTCCATTGCTGCATTAGGGAGGGGGCATGAGAGTGCATACAGTGCCAGTTCCCCGTACGGGTGCTTTCCAGTACCATTTTCACTGTCAATTGAACTCGAATCTCGAGATACCATTAAGACAAACACGAACGAATTTCAAGCATTCTTGGCTATATACTGAAATTTTGTTAATCTAATAATGAATGAAAATTTTCACTGAAGTGAATAAAAGCTAAAATATTTCAAGTAATTTCAATATTAATCGTTGGTCGCCAAAATTTTCACCAGATTTCACCAAATGTTGGTTGGTTCCCAACTCGTCTTTTTTTCATCAGGAAGCTTGACATTTATTTTACCATCTGGCAACACTGAAACATATCACTCACCTTTCCTTGTCTTTGGGGAATCGAAAAAATGATAACTCAGGCCTTTTCTTTCTTGAATTGCGGCAATTAACTGCAGCAGACAACTGTGTCCCTGTCACGTTGTTGACATCTTCCAACTACAATTACGCGCCGCCCGCCGGTAGAGGCGCCACCGTCGCCCGCCGTTGTAGGGTAGCAACGCGTGTTCTCTCTTTACTTCTCCATACTCTTTGATCTCCATACGGGTATTTCTGAAATCGTACATTATACACCTGACCATACTCTTCAAGAATATTTGAAAGTGTTGTATTTTGCATTTTAAATGGGACATTCTTTACTGTTACAACAGTTTTAGTACTACTCAGATCAATAACTTGAACATTTACTTTCCTTCATCCACAGAAATTACACGTTCACTATAGTCCTTCATAACTTTTTCGAATGTTTTATATGCAGTATCTTCTAGTTTGATAATTATTTTACTATGACTAATTTGCTACACACCATAAACTTCTAAACGTACTTGGAGTTTACTTATTATTTCGAGTGTGTCATCTACATTGGCTTTCTCTTGCCCAAGGTAAAGAATGCGAAAGGTATTAGTAAGTTTGAGTCAGTCAATTTCTGTTGGTACAACTGTGTTGCCATGGTAACAATGGATGTCACCATGGCAACCGTGAACCCGGTGACAGGGGTTCCCTTTCCCAGAATGGCTTTGTATTCAGAAGTCTAAACTACAAAGCCACAATGCACTGTAACAATTCACCAGTTTCACATATCTCCGAGATACACACGGCACTAAAGCTTCCTACAGCAATATCGGCAGGTTCTCGTTCGTCAAAAATCCCTTTGAAATATGGAAATAAGGATGAAGCAAAACATAACAGGCGTTACTAGTCTGAAGTCAGGGCTGCCAACCGACTCCATACTAATGATGTACAGTACCAAGAACGGCGTTCGATGTAATGGGAGCAAAAAAATCACGTAAGTTACGTGATTCTAGTACTTGAGAACAATGTATAATTAGAAGGTAAAACTAGATATCAAATTATTTGTTTCATGGAGCTAGTACAAAGAAAATTATTTCCATTCCTTGGTATGAAAATTTGATAATGTGCTTGTCAGCTACACTTCCATGGACAAAGGTCTTAAGCTACGTGGCTAAATATAGGATTTAACGCAGGCGAAAAGAATTTAAAGTTATAAAGTACATAAAAGAAATACTGAAATACAAGTTGAGGTACATGGTTAAATATAGGTTTTAACGCAGGTGAAGAGAAGTTTAAGTTATATCCTAGATTATAAAAAAAATGAAATAGCCTACTGAAGTTAAATTCTTGTTAAAGTATTGCTCGGCCGTTTTGCAATGGGGCGGGGTGTGGGGGGTGAGAGTGGAGGTCGTTTGGCAAACAAATCCGGTTGACCACATAAAACTTTGATATGCGAAGTGTCTTTTGCCAAAAAAAAAAAAAAAAAAAAAAAAACCATCTAATAATTTGTTTTAACGATTTCCGTTTAATAGGTCACTTCGATGCTGAATAACCTCATGATGACCGGTGTGAAGCTCAATACAACAGGTCTGGGTATGAATGATTTGTTTTTTCAGAAGCAGCCGTACACATCGAAGAATGCGGACGGAAAGGTGGTCACTGGCCTGCGGATCCCATGTCACGCATCTGGGCAAAAACTTGTGTTTGTTAGATGACATATAAATGACAATAATTCGTGTTACAATAAACATAGAAACGGGGTTACATACATCGGCAGAAAGGCCGGACAATAATACTAATGGAAAGATATATAAAAATGTGAAGTAATAACAGGCAATATACATGACGTGATTAATGCAGAAATGAAGAGGTGCTTGATGCCTTTTACACCGGTAAATTCCACCACGGTAAATTTCACCATAGGTATATTCCACCGGAGTTAAACTCCAGATTTAATAATTTCCATGCCGCGTGAAAGAGCTCTTGATCCTGATTCCTCTGATACATCGATTGTTGCAAAAGTCACCATGTAAGAGCTAATAAAATAGTTTTTATTTCTTTCAGTTTCACTGCCAAACGCATGACAAAATACCTTCCAGAGACTCGAATCGCTGGGTGAAACGGGGATGCGCATTTTATACGCCGATCTTTCTTGGGCTCTGTATGGTCTTGATTAAGGTGATTGTCTTTAAGGAACCAAATTATGCAAAGTGAGATATGCATACAGCAGTAGTTAATGATGAAATCTTGCATCGTACATTACAAAATAATTTTAAATGTCATGATGTTTCGCTCACGCTTACTGAATAATTTTATTGCTAGCCATTCGACATCATATATCAATTGGTGCCCGTACCAAGTGTCTTTATTTGTTGACTGTAAGCGCAGTACTAAAAAATGTTCTTCCATTCTACCGCTTATAATGAATAAAAGTATTACGTAAATGTCTCCATAGAATAGTTCAGGTAGAGAGTAAAATAAAATTGATTAGCTTGGCTTATAGGCCAATCCGCCAAATGGAACGGCTCGTTTGCTCATTCGAAGCAAAACTGTTATCAGCTTGTCATGAACGCTATAAAAAAGTTAGCACTTGGAACTTCTGAATAAGAATATCAGTTTCCGTAACATTTAATATAAAGTAAAGCATCATCAATCACACGAGGCTTCGGGTGGAAGACGATCAGCTGTTTTAACAGAACTACTTTCTTGAGCTCACTTTGATTCCATGATATGAAAAAGTTAGGATTTTTGTATAATGCGTTAATATTCTCAAGTCACTTGGTGATGGAAAACGACATGATTGAGATACCAATGTGTATTAAACATTGTTGTACAAAAATAGCACTAACGAAGTTAAAATGTGAAGAAATTAGGCCTATAGAATATTTCCATCCAATCTAACCTTACAGCATGTTAGCGTATACCTAGATTCAAAGGTTTTTACGAGTGATTTCGGAGACTACTTGCATATAGACCTATAGGTAAAATCTATATTCAAATGTATTTATGAGGGGTAACAAACTATTTATCTATCGTCTTCATGATAATCTTGAAAATGCCTTTCATTCCTTAATTATCAACTTGGTTACAGTAATCGTTGCTTAAATCTCAAGAATACACTCACGTGAATCTAAATTGAAATTAGAATATAGAATTTGCCCAAAGGCCAAGCGCTGAGACTCATAAGATCATTCAGCGCTGAAAGGGAAATTGACGGTAAGGTTTGAAAGGTATAACAGGTGGAAAACCTCACAGTTACACTGTGAAACAATTGTTAGAGAGCGTGGAAAGTCAGATGGAAGAAGGAGAATATGATTGGGATTTAAGAGCTTGCAGCTAGGGGCCGAAGGCACGCTGCAAAGAATCTTAAGTAATGCCTACAGTCCACCACGCGAGGCGTACTGACGGCACTAATCTCCTCCGGCGACTTGAATTTAAAAAATGACAGATCGAAAACTGTAATTTTACTAAACTGTAATATAGGAATTATCGAGAAATAATAGAATAGGCCTATGGATGAAACCTCGGGGAATTCGTTTGTTTCTCAGTTGCAATGGCGTTGCAAGCAATACTCAAATGAACTATGCATGCGGCTGCATTAAATGCGTATAGCGTAAGTGTTATTAATATTAGTACTTTGGTTAGAGAAGTTATAATACTTTAGTTATACGAGTTAAGAGTTAAGATAACCGTGATCGGGTTTCTTTCAATGATTAAAACAACTATTACCTTATTTTTTCGTTACACGGTTACACTAACACTAATGGCCACCGGCGGTAATCCAAACACACGCGATAATAGACGATAAAAGAGTAAAATAGCACGAAATCAGAGGCCAGATTAAAACACACTTCAACCACTCAAAAGGAAAAACTGAACATGTGCTCCCCAACCCTTCCCGACAGCCTTCAGTCCCACGCTGCTTTGTGATTGGCTGTGAGGCAACGTTTCCTGGTCTCTGATTGGCGGAGAGCGTCGCTACACTGGGTAAGCGGTGAGTTACTTGTTTCTTCTTCTTTCTTTGTAAAATTACAACTCATAGATGGTTTGTTATGCATTGAACTGAAAAATATTTAAATTATATAATATATATATTATTATGTAATTTAAATAATTTTCAGTCCAATGCGTAACAAAGCAAATTATATATATTATATTGTGGTATTGATTTACTGTTATGCCTTTTCACCTTGGAGGTTAAGTTACCATTCTGGTCTTTGATAAGTGCTTCAGTTACTAGACGCAATCCATAATAATTTAAAGGACTTATACCCTGTACGTCTAAGATTTGTTGGTGGTCACCTTTTCAACGACTAACCATACCCAAGATAGTTTGACATCGCCGATCAAATGACCTGCTGAGTTACAAACCAAGGTCTAGAGACCTTCTTACGAACGGTCTTTAGCCGTCTGGGTGCTACTTTGGTTTGTTATTCACCTACTCCAAGGTGCTAGTACTAAACATGGCGGAAGCCCCTTTGGACGCCGTGTTTATTACTAGCCCCTCGGGGATCAAAGTATTATATACGCACATTTCTATGTAGTGTGGTCGAAAAATCATTTTAATAAACGATATCTTCTTGCGGCCGTCTACTTTACATTTGCCATACGCTGTTTAGTACTAGCACCTCGGCAAACACGTGAATAATTGTGAACTAATCACTGGCATATGTATCATTATCATCATCATCACTTCATCTCTTCTATGCATGTCTTTCCTTGACTTTATCTTACACAAATCTCCACTTAACTCCAGCCATACGTTTTATTGTTAACATAAGGGTACATTATATATAGGCAGGCTTCTGGTCTCTCAACAAGTCTCTAGAGGTGAGGTTGCTAGGACTCACACCCCAGCAGACAATTTTGTACCCATTTACATCTGGATGGACTGGCGGGCGTTAGGCCAGGAGCGATCCACGGACCTAGCAAACAAGAGCGCTCACGCTCTCTCTCTCTCTCTCTCTCTCTCTCTCTCTCTCTCTCTCTCTCTCTCTCTCCTTTAAAACCAATTTTTCCCTTTACTGGTTGTCTCCGTAAGGACAAGCATCAAATATAAGCCTACAAATGATTTATTCTTTATTCCAGTGCCAATTCCGCGTGGATACAATTGTCAAGTGAAATTGCAGTGTAAGAGTATTAACGTGAAATTAGCAATGAGTAATTGCTGGAAAAAATTGAATTATTAATAGAATAATCTTTACAGAAAAGAGAAAAGACAAATGTATCTGAAGAAGTGACCAAATACAGAAGCCATCTCTAATAATTGAAAGTTTGGTCAAACAAAACAAATAACCAATTCACTGTTTAAGGCCTATTATTATTGTTATTGTTATCTTTTAATTAATATTGTTAAAATATTACGTTATTACTGAAAAGCACATTAATATAAGAACATGAAAAAAGAGCAGATAGAAAGAATGGCAGGAGGTGATTTAAATATAACAGCACAGAAATGGAAAACATGGATAAATAAAATCACAGCCAATAAATATATGAAAATCAATAACTCAATCAATCAGTAGAAGTAAGTAACTAATTCGTAAATGAATAAAGAGCAAATAAGTGGGGGAATGTTACTGCATGCACCTTCAAGCAAACGTACAGCCAATTACAGAAATATAACCAAATGCCACATTCTGTGAAGATGAAGAAGAAGCCTCGAGAAGAACCTTCGTAATTGTCCACAAGTTCGGTTTCCTGACGAGAGATAATCGAGTACTAGCAACGAATGACGTCATTTGATATATGGTAGATAGATAAACAGATAGATAGCACACAGATTCTAGGCCAGAGGCCAAGCTCTGAGACCCATGAGGTCTTTCAGCGCTGAAACGGAAACTGGCAGTAAAAAGGAGTGAAAAGTGTAACTTGAGGAAAACCTCGCAGTTGCGCTATGAATCAATTGTTAGGGGAGGGTTAAGGAAAGTAAGATGGAAGAAAGAGAACACGAACGGAGGTACAGTAAAAGGAATGAGTAGTGAGCAAAGGAAGACTGAAAATGATACACGGTTCAATAAGAAAAATTGTGGGGTATACCCATCTGCTTTTTTTTTTTTTTATTCATTAGATTCAATCTATAATCTAAAATATACTTACTTATTTCAATAACTTCTGCTTAATATTTCGAGTCATACAGGCAGAAAATTTTCCGAAAAACAAAAAAAAAAAAAAAAGTTTTAGTTCCTAAATTTGAATTGAAAATTGCCGATGTTTTCGTAATCTAAATAGATATAACTACCTATTAAAAACCAGATTCATATATATATATATATATATATATATATATAGTATGTATATATATATATATATATATAATATTTAATATATATACACATATATATATATATATATATATAACTATATATATATATATATATATATATATATATATATATATATATATATATATATATATATATATATATAATAATATACAGAACACAGATCAGACGCGCAAGGCGCTCATTCATAGATGAAGCAGATAAAGGGCAGAATGATGCGATACGCATTTTGTTTTAATCCTACGTTTCGTGACAACATCGCCACATCTTCAGGGATTTTCTACAAAATAAAATATAATATGTTAACATAAAATAAGAGCTGATTATAAGATCCAGTAGTTGAAAAAAGCTAAAACAATTTCAGTGGTAAAATTACAACTCACAGACTTAAATTACATGCACACTTGATTAAAACTGAGACTATAGGTACAAAAATATATATATATATATAAACGAAACGAACATTTAAATATCTCGGCAAAATTATATATAAATAAAAAGAACGCCAACACATGCAATAAAAAGCAAAAATTATACACTCATAACACTACAGCTGAAGACAGGTACACACAACCAACCTTTCAGCATCAAAGATAAAAACACACTAAAAGTAAACAACGTCAAGCGGTACAAAGACTGACAGAAAATTAGGCTAAAAACAACGGGACAGCAGAGGAATGGTTGTTTAGAGTCGGAACTCCTAATTTGATATTTAACGTTTCCAAAATCAGCAGTTCGTTGAGTTCCTTTGTTTGGCCAATAATTTTAAAATCTTCGTATTTGATGGTACTTTTACATCTGATAATGTGGCTCCTTATAGAAGAAGTTTCCGAGTTAGATAGCTTACAACCAGTTCTATAACTAACGCCCCGATGAGAATCGGCCCTGACCCTGAGAAGACGCCGGGTAGATCCAATATATTTTCCCAGATTACATCTGGGACAAGTGTATTCATAAACGACGCCCGAAGTCATCAAAGAGCAGAAGCCTTAAACTTTGAAGAGCGAGCCAATGGTCGTAGGATTCTTAGGTATAAGCTTTAGATTTATGGCTCCAAAATGTTTATGTACGATCTTAGTAAAATCTCTCCGAAAATTGTCATTTAGTAGATACGGGAAACTGGCATAAAGAGGTAGCTTAGGGACGTTAAAATGTAAAGGATGTTCAGAAAACTTTTGTTAAGAAGTTTATTTAAAATTTTATAGAAGATCTTAGAAGGAAAGCAGTTATTTAAGAAGTACTGGAGGAGAAAAGTAGTTTCGTTGTGGAAGAGAGTCCAGCTAGAGGTAAGAGACAAAGCACGATAGAGCAAGGTATATATAGAGTTAAGTTTGAAATTGAGGAAACAGAAACTATAGAAGTTGGAACCGAGACCAGTAAATGTTTTCTTTCTAAAAATTGAGGCACAGAAACAGTCATTTTCCTTAGAGACCAAAATATCTAGGAAGGCTAATTTTGAATTTTGTTCTTTTTCCATTGTAAAATTAATATTACTATGGTAATTATTAGAAAACTCCAAGAACTGGTCTGCATCGAACTCATGTTTGAATAAGATAAAAGTGTCGTCCACATAGCGTGAGTAGAACAGAGGTCGGAAGAGATTTTACTAAGATCGTACATAAACATTTTGGAGCCATAAATCTAAAGCTTATACCTAAGAATCCTACGACCATTGGCTCGCTCTTCAAGTTTAAGGCTCGGCTCTGCTCTTTGATGACGTCGGGCGTCGTTTATGAATACACTTGTCCCAGATGTAATCTGGGAAAATATATTGGATCTACCCGGCGTCTTCTCAGGGTCAGGGCCGATTCTCATCGGGGCGTTAGTTATAGAACTGGTTGTAAGCTATCTAACTCGGAAACTTCTTCTATAAGGAACCACATTATCAGATGTAAAAGTACCATCAAATACGAAGATTTTAAAATTATTGGCCAAACAAAGGAACTCAACGAACTGCTGATTTTGGAAACGTTAAATATCAAATTACGAGTTCCGACTCTAAACAACCATTCCTCTGCTGTCCCGTTGTTTTTAGCCTAATTTTCTGTCAGTCTTTGTACCGCTTGACGTTGTTTATTTTTAGTGCGTTTTTATCTTTGATGCTGAAAGGTTGGTTGTGTGTACCTGTCTTCAGCTGTAGTTTTATGAGTGTATAATTTTTGCTTTTTATTGCATGTGTTGGCGTTCTTTTTATTTATATATAATTTTGCCGAGATATTTAAATGTTCGTTTCGTTTATATATATATATATATATATATATATTTTTATACCTATAGTCTCAGTTTTAATCAGTCTCAGTGTGCATGTAATTTAAGTCTGTGAGTTGTAATTTTACCATTAAATTGTTTTAGCTTTTTTCAACTACTGGATCTTATAATCAGCTCTTATTTTATGTTAACATATTATATTTTATTTTGTAGAAAATCCCTGAAGATGTGGCGATGTTGTTACGAAACGTAGGATTAAAACAAAATGCGTATCGCATCGTATTCCTGCCCTTTATATATATATATATATATATATATATATATATATATATATATATATATATATTATATAATTATATAATCATATATATACATATACTTGTGTATATATATAACATAATTCTCTACTGGGGGAAGGGGCCGACTGGTGGCCTCTAGTAGGAATAATAGCCTACTTTAAAAATTGCATACAATATTTACTAAACATCTGCGAAAGTCTAAGAACCAATGGGCATCCATGACGTCATACATACGCTATACCCGATAAGTATTACCAACAACCGTCATTCACCGAGCTGATGACGTCACCGGCCGATGGAAATGATGGCGTCCGCCCGTCTGACACCCGCCATTGAGGAGTTCGACGAAAAAAGCCATCAGGAAAATGACGATGCCTGGAAAGGAAATGAACAGGGTTTGGTGACACTGGAAAGGCAAATGAAATGAACTGAGGATTATTATTATTATTATTATTATTATTATTATTATTATTATTACTGAATTGCTAAACTATATCACGGAATCAAAATACTTAATTCTCAAGTCGAGGGATTATTATTATTATTATTATTATTACTGAATTGCTTAACTGTAACACGGAATCAAAATACTTAATTCTCAAGCCGAGGGATTATTATTATTATTCTTATTATTATTACCGAATTGCTTAACTATACCACGGAATCAAAATACTTAACTTTCAGGTCGAGAGATTATTATTATTATTATTATTATTATTATTATTATTATTATTATTATTATTATTACTGAATTGCTTAACTACTTTATACCACGGAATCAAAATATTTAGTTCTCAAGTCGAGGGATTATTATTATTATTATTATTATTATTATTATTATTATTATTATTATTATTATTATTATTATTATTTTTCATAGAACAGAATATAGAATTTAGGCCAAAGACCAAGCACTGTGACCTTTGAGGTCATTCAGCGTTGGAACGGAAATCGACAGTAAAAAGTTAGAAAGGCGTAACAGGCGGAAAATCTCAAAGCAGTCGCACTATGAATCAATTGTTAGGAGAGTGTGGAAAGTAACAGGAAGAAAGAGAATATGAACGGAGGTACAGTAAAAGCAATATTTTTAGAGGATGTCTGCTTAAGACTATAAATGCAACTCGTAATTAGAAAGGGGAAGTTTACACATACAGCAATCACATACACAAACAGGTGTGTGTATGTGTACTTTTCCAGCAGAATGACACAAACAAAAGATGCACCTCGTGCGGTGCACTGTAGGCACTACTTAAGGTTCTTTGCAGCGTCTCTTCGACCCCTAGCTGCAACCCCTTTCGTTTCTTTTACTGTACCTCCTTCCATATTCTCTTTCTTCCGTCTTGCTCCCCACCCTCTCCTAATAATTGATTCACAGTGCAACTGCTTTGAGGTTTTCCTCCTGTTATAACCTTTCAGACCTTCTACTGTCAATTTCCGTTTCAGCGCTGCATGACCTCACAGGTCCCAATGCTTGGCCTTTGGCCTAAATTCTATATTCAATTTAATTCAACCAAACAAAAGATGAAAGAACCACTTTCCATTTTCTAAACTATAAAAATAAAAGTATAACGATTCTTTAATCTCCGCCAAATGGGAAGCGGTTCACAACTCTCAATAACCCGGATGCTTGCAAGCACCCTCAGAGGAACTCGCCAGCAACGTAGAAGGAGAATACCCCGTAGAAGTCGACGAGACTGAGGGCCCTCAGTTGAGCGTAGGGCTCGTTCAAGGAGGATTCCAGACAAAAGGACGCGTTCTTTGTGCCCTGCATGGCTGTACAGCTTCTCCAACATTCCTGCTTCCTTCAGGCCGCGGATGCTGTGTGTTGTATACGAGTGTATATATGTGTGTGTGTATATATATACATATAGTGTATATATATATATTTATGAATATATACAGTATGTATATATATATTTTTTATTTATTTATATATTTATATATAGACAGTACATATGTATATATACATTAAATAATGTTAATTTATTTGAAATTCAATTATTAGATAAATTATGTTTTATATATATAAAATATATGCATATATATATTTATTTATATACGTGTGTATATATGTATTTTTTCATTTATCTATCTATCTATTTATCTATCTATCTATATATATATATATATATATATATATATATATATATATATATATATATCATGTATAAATCAAATAATCTTAATTCATTTCAAATTACACCAAGTGTTAGATCAATTCTGTTAATGAATGTTCACAGATTATGTTTCGGTACTGAACTAAGAGAATGAGAAAAAATTAAGCGAACATGATAAATAATAAAATATTAAATAGAAGTCCTGAAAAGGTGAAACTACAAAGCATTAAGATTCCCACCTGGAGATCTCAGAGGATGAGATGGTTTGAGCATGAAGAGAAAAAGGGAGAAGCGAGCAGTCAGCCGGATTAAAGCGCTGATGAGGATTTTGGGCAACATGGGGATGAAAACAGAAAGTGGACAAGATGGAAGAGTTGGTGGAGTTGGGGGCCGGGGGGAAGGGACCCAATAGACGTCTTAACTTGTACAAGGATTGCTATGGGTAAGAACGTGAATGATAATGATGAATTATAAGAAAGAATAACAGGGAATATATAAGACAGAAAAGAATGTGGAAAAATCATGAGATGTCTAAAGTAATAATGGGTAAAACTAAAGTAAAAAGACGAAATATTAAAGAAAGAAACAAAAGAAATAGAGTAGATAGAAAGAATGGAAAGGACTCATTAGACTTCTAACCCGTGAAAGCAAAGAACGAAAATAAAATCGTGAATGATAATTTATGATCCTGATAATGATTATGATGTTCCTGCTGATGATGATTATGACGATGTTGATGATGATGATAATGATGATGCTGCTGCTGCTGATGATGATGCTGATGATGATAATGATGGTGCTGCTGATGCTGATGATTATGATGATACTGTTGATGATGATGATGATAATGATGATGCTGCTGCTAATGATGATGATGATGCTGATGATGACAATGATGCTGCTACTGATGATGATGCTGATGCTAATGATGATGGTGATGATGATGGTGATTCTGCTGCTGATGGTGATGATGATCATGATGATACTGTTGATGATGATGATAATGATGATGCTGCTGATGATGATGATGATGATGCTTCTGATGCTGATAATGATTATGATGCGGCTGCTGATGATGATGCTGATGCTAATAATAATGGTGATGATGATGATGCGGCTGCTGATGATGATGCTGATGCTAATAATGATGGTGATGATGATAATGATGCTGCTGCTGCTGCTGATGATGATGATGATGATGATGCTGATGCTAATAATGATGGTGATGATGATAATGATGCTGCTGCTGATGATGATGATGATGCTGATGGTGATGATGATGATGCTGATGTTAATGATGATGATGACGATAATCATGATGCTGATGGTAATGGTGACGATGATGATGATGATGATGATCCACACAAAGAAAAGAGAGGTGAAAATAATAACTTACATCGAATCGACCTTCGCCTTGAGAGAGGAGCCGTTGGGGAAGGCAGTGCTTAAAGAAGTCCCTCCGAAAACAGTTTCTCTGGCGATGTACACGTCACAAAAGCCTTCCTGTCAAGGTACATATTAAATTAGAAGACAGTTAGTAGAAAATATTCTGCAGAAACTATTCTGTAGAAACTATTCTGCAGAATTTATTCTGCAAAAAGTATTCTGCAGAAAAAATTTCTGCAGAAACTGTTCTGTAGAAACTAATCTGCAGAACCTAATCTGAAGAAAAGATTCTGCTTAATTTATTCCGTAGAATTTATTTTGCAGAAAGTATTCTGTAGAAAAATTCTGCAGAAACATTTCTGTAGAAAAAATTCTGCAGAAACTATCCTGTAGAAAATATTATGCAGAATTTATTCTACAGAAACTATTCTGTAGAAAATATTCTGCAGAATTTATTCTGCAGAAACTATTCTGCAGAAACTATTCTGTAAAAACTATTCTGCACACGAAAGAGGGGCAGAAATGGAAAGAGAGGGAAGATACACAAGCAAAACACAAAAGATGCAAGGAATAAGACCCAATAAAGAAAAAAAAGACAAAAAGAGACGAAAGGAAAATGTACAAGGCTCAATCAAAGAAGCCTCCCTCTCAAGGTACATATCAAACTAAAAGGTTTGTGGAAATTACTCTATGCACAAAACAAGGGCAATAACGGATAGAAAGGGAAGCTTAACAAAGCAAAATACAAAAGATGTAAGGAATGAGACTTAATAATAAAAAAGAGACGCAACGAAAATATTCAAGACTCGACTACAAGAATGAAAAAGATTACCTCATACGGAAAATATGATAACAGCTTGATTTTTCGTACGATAACTCGTACCAAAAATCAATGCTTAGCATTAATTAGGTCACAATAAGGCCCGCGAAGCCTACAGAAACGAATGGCGGAGAGATACTCACTTTCGAATACCTCTGGTGCAGGAGGTAAGTGAAGGCTCTCTTGCCCAAGAACGCAGCCATCTTCCCCTGCGTGAGGTCTCTGGACAATCGGACGATGTCGTTGTGAAAAACGGCCTGTTTCTTCAGCCGATACAAAGGGGAGCCTTCCGATGCGCTCTGTCAAAAGAAGGCAGTCACTTGTACCGTACTCTCCATCTTCTTCTTCTTTCCCTAAGAGGTCAACAGAATCATTTATATGGCCTCTCTTCGGTTTATTCACTCCAGTCTCCAAATTGCGATCCACAAAAGTTGACTAACCATCAGTGAGGTGATTGTGTTACACCATGAGAGAGAGAGAGAGAGAGAGAGAGAGAGAGAGAGAGAGAGAGAGAGAGAGACGTGTTTCCTGGGCAGTTATTAATACGAAAAGTATATGCACTTTTAAAAAATATTAACGAGAGAGAGAGAGAGAGAGAGAGAGAGAGAGAGAGAGAGAGAGAGAGAGAGAGAGAGAGCTCTACAGAAACGGAGAAAACTTTAGCAATAAATTTTTTTATTTGTTTTTCAATACTGAATCACTAGCTACTGAAAATTAAAAACAAAATCGGGTTTTCACTTCTACATTCTTTAAAGTCTACAGTATATACTGTATACAAGTGTGTAAGTTTGAAAAATATTCATATACTATTTAAGTACTTGAAGATAAGACAATAATTCAAGTCTTCCAATATAACAGGTTTGGTTTTTCTCATCACGATATATATATATATATATATATATATATATATATATATATATATATATATATTTATATATATATATATATATCTATATATATAGTGTGTGTAAATGTATATATACAAACACATATATATAAATATATATATATATATATATATATATATATATATATATATATATATATATATATATATATATATATATATATATATATATGTATATGTGTGTGTGTGTGTGTTTGTACATATACATTTACACACATGCACTATATATATATATATATATATATATATATATATATATATATATATATATATATATATATATATATATATATATATATATATATATATATATATATATATATATATATTTATATTTCTTTTAAGCCACTAAGCCACAACTATCGTTCAGTTTCAGCTCACTATACCTCGAGAATAGCTTACAGTGACAAGATGTAAACCGATTTTTAACAGATGAGCAGTGAAGAGAGGTTCGGCGGTCAAAGGTCACTGTATATCGTTGTTGCTAAACCGGGCAGCGGTTCGAATCCCACTTGTGGCGAAGCACTTATCAATTATAATTCCCCTTGGTTGTATGTTGTTCCCGAGGTATAGTGAACTGGATATATATATATATATATATATATATATATATATATATATATATATATATATATATATATATATATATGTGTGTGTGTGTGTTTGTGTTGTCGAGTACTAAAGATGAATTGCTAGCGTAAATATTTCCCCTAGAAGTCATAAAATTTATTGTTATTTTTCCTCTGAATAGCGCTGTAAATATCTTAAAGAAGGAAATTTATTACACAAAACTTGTATAAAGTTTAAATTGTTTACTTACCCTGAGAGAGCTGAATTGCTATGGTCCACATGAAAGCTAACCAGATACCCTGCTGGATGCCCTGTTCACCAGCTCCTGCCAGATTTTCGTCTCCATCTCTTTACAAAAAAAAATATATAGAAGGAATGAGGAGAATACAACCTAGAAAGTGACGAATAAATGGAGTGTAAGAAGTATTAAAAGTAAGGGCCATGATGTCTACGAAGTATGGAAAGTTATACAAGACAGAGGTGAATGGCGCAATACGCCTAGGAGTTTGATTATTGGTTATGGGTCTCCCGTGAAAGTGTATGAAGCAGCCTAATCATTAGATGAATTATCATCGTATTTAATTATATGTCAATTCCCCGCCATTTGTGCCTTTAGAAATAAAGAGGACAACAGACAAAATCACATTCAACTTTTACGCTCGTCAGTTACGAGTCGACCTTTTTAAACACTGAGCCGCTCGCCTACCCCAAGATATATATACAGTATATGATATGATGTAATACAAAAAACGTCGGTGAAGAAAGGAGATATATATCCGTAGAGGAATTGCACCATAAACGTTGCTAGCGCCACGCCAATAAGGGTTAGGCCTAAGATCAACCACACCTGATAAAAGTGAAAAGGTAAGACTATAACTGCAATGGTTATCAAAATCAGTTTAAAAACCCTAAATCGGTTTACGAATTACGGTTACGATCAACCACGCATGACATACAGTTTAAACGAAGGCACTACAAGACTCACAGATGTTGTATAAGGCTTCACGAAACCGGCAACGTCAGCTTCCAGAACGGGAGTCTTGTGGCCGACCGCTTGCTCGTCCATGAAGAGAGGCTCGCTCAGGGAAACGGCAGAAGCGCGTTCGGCGTTCATTGATAGGACTATGGCGGACATATCGGCCTCCTGGCGAAGATAACTTGTTATTCAGTGATTTCTAGACTATTTTCTCTTCTACCAGATGAAGGAAGCTTTACAATAACATCTCCTTGGCCTTATAAATTGTGCCTTCGCCAACTAATATGGCTCAAAACTAGCTCTCGCTATTTCGACAGCCATTAAGTCTGTCAAATTGCAATATAACATTTTTTGTGAGCGTCATACTCGCCTGCCAGGTTTTCATTATTAACCTAGAGAGAGAGAGAGAGAGAGAGAGAGAGAGAGAGAGAGAGAGAGAGAGAGAGAGAGAGAGGCTGTAGTAGTTGCAGAACAGGAAAATCAGTGATGTCACCCGAGTTATAGACTCAAGTTCAATTAATATGAATAAGCTGGTGAATAAGTAAATATAAATGAGACATTTGCTTTCTGAAGCTCTTTAGAGAGGATAATGGATAAACAAATTAACTAAATAAAAAAAACACTGCTTTCTGAAACACTTTAAGAATGAAAAATTAAAACAAACTAACCTTCCTGGTGAGCAATCCCATAATTCCAGTCCATGTTCCGTTAGGGAGACTAATGCCATAGTGGCGGTCCTTCGCTAAGATGTATTGCACACTACACACAAAAAGAGAGGGAGAGGTGATAGATGAGTAATTGATGATTATCTAAACTGAATAATTCGCTAAGATTCGAACTACTTGAGTAAAGGTGGGATAATGACAATTAACGACAGTATAGGAGAACAGTATGTAATGTCAGAAAACCTAGACCTACTTGGATGAGAATTATAATAAGCTTTGACATGAATAAAGATTGGTGAACGTCCAAGAGTAAAACAGACATGAGTGATGATGATGGATTGGAATGAGCAATAATGGGGAATAAGTTGGTCTGAAATTGTAAATAAAGAAGAGAGCTAAAAGCACAAGATAAAAGCACGGAAGCCTTGATACAATCTCGACAGAAGATAGGAAATGTCCTGTAGATTTGCTAGCTTATAGCGATTCCTGCAGTGTGCCGTTGTTTATAATAATTTCTGGAGTAATTTTGGCTGCAACGAAGGCCTAAAATTCAGCCCATGAAAGAATTCTGAAAACATTAAAATCAAATGTATAAAATGAACGAAATTTCACTCATTTTGAGCGTTCCATCTAGTTTGTAATTTCAAAGGTCGCAAAAGAAATTGACCAGAAAAATCTAAAATCATAAAAAAAAAAATTTTATTAATAAAAATTTAAGGAATAAACGTTGGAAAATAGTTTGCTAAACCAAACCTTCATGAAGCAGATTAAGCAAATTAAAACAACGAATCTATTTCATTTATGAGCCAAACAACTGGAGAACGGTTTATTTTAATTTCTAAAGATCATAAACAGAAAAAAAATACTGAACAAAAATTCTTATATTTATGACAGAGGAAAAGAACGAAACACATACTGCCAAGCAGAACATAGATGTTAAACAAAGGTTACAAAGAAAGAGGAAAAATCGAGGATAATATTTTGTTTACCAAGTTCCTAATTGCCTGGCCAAGATGTCCACCAGGTCCACCATTATCCCGGTCACCGTCAGGTTCGGCTCCCTGCCCACGATACTCTCGATGAATTGGGCAAAGGCAAAGGCAATTTTTTTTTTTTTTTTTTGCAAAGGCAAAGGCAAATTTTATTCTATCGACCCCTTCCGGAGTATGAGAATTACAAAATTACACAAATATATATATTTTACACAAAAACTACAAAAAGAAGAGACCAATAGATTACAATTATATTTATGTACACATATATTTAGCAAGTACATATTTAAAGCATAAAAGGTATTCTGACAAAGGAAAGTACATACATTGAAAATAATACCAGAATAATGAAAATCCTAGAAAGTATTAAATCTAAACTAAAGACATTATAAGGTTAACAAACTTTGCAAGTCTTTTCAGTTCTCTAGCACTACTTGTATTGAGGAGTATATTGAATTTAAAAGTGGTAGGTCTTCTACAATAGTAGGGCTTAAGGTATCTCTCTCTTATTTCTCTAATCACAGGACAAACTAAAACATAATGATATTCATCCCCAACTTCAGTGCTGTTGCATAGTCTGCAAGGGTGCCACTGTGAAGGAGAGAGAGAGAGAGAGAGAGAGAGAGAGAGAGAGAGAGAGAGAGAGAGAGAGAGAGAGAGAGAGAGAGAAAGGGGTATTAGCTGGGAGAAAGCGAAGTGTCATTATTTATTCCTAAATATAATCACTTAGGCTAAATAGAGGCTGGTTTCGATTATGCTGACTCTAAGTAGGCCTACATACAAACCGGTGCAAAATTCTCATAATATCCTTCAAAAACACTACTAAAATATAGACATATATACAAGTATTTGAATAAAGTATGATATATTTAGAGAGAGAGAGAGAGAGAGAGAGAGAGAGAGAGAGAGAGAGAGAGAGAGAGAGAGAGAGAGAGAGAGAGAAAGGGGTATTAGCTGGGAGAACGCAAACGTGTCAGTATTTTATTCCTAAATATAATCACTTAGGCTAAAGAGAGGCTGGTTTCGATTATGCTGACTCTAAGTAGGCCTACAGTACATACAAACCGGTGCAAAATTCTCATAATATCATTCAAACACTACTAAAATATAGATATATATACAAGTATTTGCATAAAGTACGATATATTTACCTGTTCCACACACAATTTGAGGCATCTCTTCGAAGGGATGACGGCAGTCTCCATGATAGCTAGACCTACTGTAGGAAGCTAATAACCGTGCCTACCGTCTAGAGTCTCTAGACGCTACCTTGAGACTGAACAGCAATAGCTGCTGAGTATTTTACAAGGCTTCAGGTCCTTTTATTTCTCTGCATAAATAAATTAAAGCTGAAAACACACCTTTTGAAAACTAATCGCCTGTCAGTGTAGCTGTTTCGATGACTGAAGCTGGAACGTTCAAAGAATAATTGGTTTATAAAAGTTATCAAAGTCTTGACTCACTGGAGCAAATAGTGGTGGCCGGTAATAAAGTCACAGGAAAAAAAGTCAGAGGAAATAAAGTCACAATTTTGGCTGTGAAAAAAGTCACAGGAAAAAAAGTCACATTAATTTATGGTGGCTGGTAACAGTCACAGGGAAAAATTCACAATATTTCTTGATTTCTTGAGGGTCATTATCTAATTGATATTTGCAGTCTTTTGTTAATGTTTACACGGAAATCCCGCAAGGGGCTTGGGAGTCACTATCTAGAAAAGATTATTGTGAATTTCTTTCCAGTGACATTTTCCGTGACTTTTTCCCGCGACTTTTTTTCTGTGACTTTTTTTCCTGTGAATTTTTGACCCGGATTCCAAATAGTTATTGGTTACGGATATCATGTTGTTATCAAGTAAGGTAATTCGAATTGTTCAATTTTCTCTATCTTTTTCGTTCTTATTTTCTTATATGACTATTGTTAAAATTTTCCATACACATTCATTGACTTTTCATTCATTATTAATTATATACTCATTCGAAATAATAATAATAATAATAATAATAATAATAATAATAATAATAATAATAATAATAATAATAAAAATAATAATAATAATGATAATAATAATAATAATAATAATAATAATAATAATAATAATAATAATAATAATAATAATAATAACAGTTATATTACATGCAGTTTATGCATCTATAATCACTTAATCGTTTTGTTTTCTTTTCATCTAAGAATTTACAATTAATATAATTGTTTTATACTTAAATCTTGAAAGCATTCAAGGCACTTCATGCACTTGTCACAACGTTCATACTATATCAATTATATATATATATATATATATATATATATATATATATATATATATATGTATAAATATATATATACATATATATGTATATATACATATATATTTGTACACTATATATATAGGTAAATATATATATATATATATATATATATATATATATATATATATATATATACTGTATACATATATAAATATATACATGCATATATATAATATATATTCATATTTAAAAATATATTCATACATATAACTACAATATATACTGTATATATATATATATAGATATATATATATATATATATATATATATATATATATATATATATATATATATATATATATATATATATATATATATATATATATATATATATATATATATATATATATATATATATATGAACCTATATACAAATCTATATTTATAAATATAAGAATATATATATACATATATATATATATATATTATATATATATATATATATATATATATATATATATATATATATATATATATATATATATATATATATATATATATATATATATACATATATATATTATATATATATACCGCTTAAATGTCTTTATTAGAATCACTATCAGTTCTTTATTGAAAAATCGTAATTACTGAAATTCGTGATGAAATGAAAACATATTTCCAAAAATCTCCTTCCAGGAAAAAAAGAGAAACTAGAGAACGAACCAATATACAAACACAAACTCACATGTAAAATGAAGTTGAGCGATGAGACATACCGCGTCGACCTCCTGTGAACTTTCCCAAGATTGGCTCCAGCGTCTTCAGGGAGTCTGCGACATTGCTTCCAGAATTTCCAGCTTTTGAAGGATCTATATCTATTTACGCATGATTATACATATACTTGTATAACCAAGAATTACTCCAAATCTCTACCAACTGCTGGACGACAATGACGTTCCAAGCAATCCCCACGAATTCCCGACGACAGAAGCAGCTCCAGTGGAAACGAAAACGTCTCCAGAATCCACATGGGTCACTTGTGGCAGATTACAAAACCTGGCATAACTCAAGACACAGTTCAGACAACTACAAGGAGGATGAGGGGCTCCAGTTGAGAGGACGATGGCCCAAATCACCCTGCTGTATTCTGCGAAGCGCACATCGAAGAAGCTCTGAAAAAGCTCTGGAAAGAACAGATGAGGATCTACACCAAACGGTCGAGGAAGCGATTAAGAGACGAGAATACGTCTCAAGCCCAAAGAAGGAGAGTTTGAATACATGATGATGAATTTGCAGAAGAACCAACCACGACAACGCAGACGTAGGAGACACAACAACGACAAAGTCGCTCGGAAATCAGCCCTGATGATAGAGCTGGAAGCTTTCCCGCGTCACACAGGTGCAGCGATCAGAGCTGGCGGCAAGAACTCGATACCTCTGGGTAGGGACCTAGGGAAGCAAGGATACCAACTTCTAATGTTCCTCAGTGGCAACATCTGGCGTGGCGAAAAACTCCTAAGTTCAATGCCTGCTAAACATGAGAAATGGATCTTCCCATTCGGAGCTCAGGCATCGAGGAACACCCTCAGCATTCGCTGTATTTCTGCTGAAGGCGATCTGGAAAGCTTCCTACCTGCAGCCAAGGAGTCATTACTTTTCTTTGGTCAACTTCGTGTTTCCTACAGTGTGCTGCGAAGTGACTGGTTTCGGGACTCTGCAAAGGATTCATCTGTTTTCTGCATAGAAGATGCGAAGAAGTATTACTTGGCTAGTTGACAGAGAAGAGAATGGGGAAGGGCCCATCCCTGGTAAAAATAAACCCCCACTTCCATGACGCTCTGTTGGCAATGATGCCCCAGGGGTGAGATCATTTAAGATCGGCAAAGGCCATAATCTATTCCCTCTGGCTAAAAAGATAAAAAAACACTAATTAAAACTTACAATAGGGGCAGATTGCCACAGTGGATTGAGCTATCGTACGGGTCTTAGGCTAGCATAACCTGAAATGTCCAACATTAGGGATCATTCATTAATTTGTAAAAACCCAATAAACTATATAAACTTTGAAATAGTGACCACGACGCAGAAGGAACACCTCCTTAATATTTTAGGATCCTTGGTTATCGAGAAAATTGTTCCATCGCTCAATAATCATTTAACTTCAACCCCCTTATACATAGCCTGGTACCCTTCCCCTATCCCTGTTTACTTCCTAACCTTGTTTACTCTTATCAAACTTTCATCCTCTGGAACTTTACTACTGAAGCTATTCTATTCCTGGTTTTGTTATTGTCATTTTCAGTCTCTGAAGCATTTTAATTTTGTAAGATCTGTTGTAAGTTTTAATTAGTGTTTTTGTATCTTTTTAGCCAGAAAAGATGGGATATGGGTGATCCCGAAGCGCAGCTATTAATAAATATATCAATGATGAGCTGACTGTTCTTCCTATCCATCATACATCCTACTATGAGACTGAAATAAGAATATATACATACATACATACATATATATATATATATATATATATATATATATATATATATATATATATATATATATATATATATAAATATATATATATATATTATATATATATATCCGTATATATATATACATATATTTATATGTGTGTGTGTTTATGTCGAAATCCAAATCGTTCTATATTAGTTACTGTTATTTAATGAAAATCGTAAAAATTAAAATTCTTGATGAAATGAAAACATATTTCCAAAAAATCTCCTTCCAGAAAAAAACAGAAACTAGAAACTGAATCATTAAATAAACTCACAAGTAAAACCAAGTTGAGTGGTGAGACATATTGCGTCGACCTCCTGCGAACTTTCCCAAGATTGGCTCCAGCGTCTTCAGGGAGTCTGCGACATTGCTTCAAGAATTTCCACATTTTGAAGGATCTACATCTATTTACGCATGATTATACATGTACACGCATACGTATAATTAGAAAAGGAGACGAAGAATTACTCCAAATCTCTACCAACTGCTGGACGACAATGACGTTCCAAGCAATCCCCACGAATTCCCGAAGGCAGAAGCAACTCCAGTGGAAAAGAAAACGTCTCCAGAATCCATATGGGTCACTTGTGGCAGATTACAAAACCTGGCATAACTCAAGACACAGTTCAGACAACCAGAAGGAGGATGAGGGACTCCAGTTGAGAGGACGATGGCCCAAATCACCCTGCTGAATTCTGCGAAGCGCACATCGAAGAAGCTCTGAAAAAGCTCTGGAAAGAACAGATGAGGATCTACACCAAACGGTCGAGGAAGCGATTAAGAGACGAGAATACGTCTCAAGCCCAAAGAAGGAGAGTTTGAATACATGATGATGAATTTGCAGAAGAACCAACCACGACAACGCAGACGTAGGAGACACAACAACGACAAAGTCGCTCGGAAATCAGCCCTGATGATAGAGCTGGAAGCTTTCCCGCGTCACACAGGTGCAGCGATCAGAGCTGGCGGCAAGTACTCGATACCTAGGGAAGCAAGGATACCAACCTCTAATGTTCCTCAGTGGCAACATCTGGCTTAGCGAAAAAACTCCTAAGTTCAATGCCTGCTAAACATGAGAAATGGACCTTCCCATTCGGAGCTCAGGCATCGAGGAACACCCTCAGCATTCGCTGCATTTCTGCTGAAGGCGATCTGGAAAACTTCCTACCTACAGCCAAGGAGCCATTGCTTTTCTTTGGTCAACTTCGTGTTTCCTACAGTGTGCTGCGAAGTGACTGGTTTCGGGACTCTGCAAAGGATTCATCTGTTTTCTGCATAGAAGATGCGAAGAAGTATTACTTGGCTAGTTGACAGAGAAGAGAATGGGGAAGGGCCCATCCCTGGCAAAAATAAACCCCCACTTCCATGACGCTCTGTTGGCAAGGATGCCCCAGGGTGAGATCATTTAAGATCGGCAAAGGCCATAATCTATTCCTCTATCTATCTCTCTATCTATCTATCTATCTATAATATATATAATCATGGGTTTTGTTTTGAATCCTTTAACTGATTATCAAAACGAAATGTATTTGTAAAGATATACAGAGAACTTAAAGCTTTCATCCATACTTCTGTGGACTTGATCAAGTCCAGAGAAGGAAGGACGAAAGATGTAAGCTTTGTAGAGAAATTTAAAAATACACATCGCTTGGCTGATCAAGTATATTATTGTGGATGCATCTCTGCAAAACTGATAGGCCTGATAGTGTTATGTATGTATGTATGTATGTATGTATGTATGTATGTATATGTATATATATATATATATATATATATATATATATATATATATATATATAGATATATATATATATATATATATATATTTATATATATATATATATATATATATATATAATATATATATATATATATATATATATATATATATATATATATACATAAGGAGGAAGAGGATAGCCAGAAGACGTGGTAAAATTGCAGACATTATTATTTCTTAGCAACTAACAGGGGCACAGCCGAGCTTTCGGGAATACATAACTTTTCCCATCATCAGGGTCACTTATCTATAGAATTACATAAAAAAAAAAAAAATTCTTTAGATAAGTGACCCTGATGATGGGAAAAGTTATGTATTCCCGAAAGCTCGGCTGTGTCCCTGTTAGTCGCTAAGAAATAATAATGTCTGCAATTTTACCTACGTCTTCTGGCTTTCCTGTTCCTACTAAATTGAAGTTTTCTAGAAACGACATCATAATATAGTATATATATATATATATATATATATATATATATATATATATATATTATATATATATATATATATATATATATATAATATATATTATTAAACTGTAATACAACAGTATAATATGAAGATAAAAAGGCCCATAAAACACTGTATGAAAGTTTCAACCACATATTTCGAGCGCTTCCTTCTGTGCCCCTGTTCACTGCTAAAATATGGACAGATGATAGATAAAAGGGCATATATGCAGAACATATGTAGATGTGGCAGTGTCTCGTTGGCATGCAGGTGGCCATTGACCTTAGTTTCCATCCTTCCTGGGTCAGTGGCCACCTGCATGCCAACGAGACTTACTGCCACACCTGCATATGTTCTGTATATATGCCCTTTTATCTATCATCTGTCCTTATTTTAGCAGTGAA
>NC_089781.1:36367653-36397653 GCF_040412425.1 Macrobrachium rosenbergii
TCAATTCATTACTGTTTAAGTTTTGAGAGCTTATAATCTTATTTAACACAATGCCTCTTGTTGCTGCCCATTTCTCCAGTTTGTCTATACGGGCACTTTCTTTTCTACATTAGAGTCTGTCGCGACTCCAAATAATTGATTAAGTGCTGTTCCTATAAAAGGTAAGAGGGATCGTTTGGATCTTGTATTTAACACACTTCCTATGTCATTATCTAGTTTTTCCAACAATGGTAAAACACTGTTATTTTCACTTTTCCTAATTAATGATTTTAATTCCCTTTGGACATCTTTCAATGTCATTTCATTGATAAGCACTGATGTAATGTCAATACTCACTATGCCCAAGTCCTTTATTAATTTTTACAGATCCCTTTTTCTCTAGTAGTGCACCCTTCCGGATCACCACCTCAGATGACACATAAAGCAGTGTTATGATAACCAAGAAGAACTGCATGTTTGTATCTGTAAGAATAAGCCTTATCAGATATTCTGTATACATGAGGTATTTTAATGCCTACACATTGTTTATATCTAATAGTTCAACACTTTACATAAATTTATCTTTTCTTAAATTATATTTGTTATTTATTGGTTCCTGTTCAACTTCTTTCAATAATTCAACTATTCTCTTATTGGACCAAGAGTCTGTTTTTTATTACCTTTACATGATTGGTATGAACAATTCTTTCCTTTAGATCACTCTCACTTATGATCTTTAGCTTATTTAACTTCAACACTTCTAATACCCTGTAAGGACCTTGGAACTTTGCGGATACTTTTACATTAGACCTTCTGGAACATGATTCTGAACATATACCTGAGCACCTACTACAATTTTTGGTTTAGCTGTATTTTTGTCATAGTATTTTTGCTTGGACACTCTGAGCTTCCTTAAGTCTAGTCCTCGTCTGTTTGATCGTTTCATATGTACGTCTAGTTTTCCAGGCAATATAGTCATCGTAGTTATAAGTATGTCGGGGTGGTGTTGCATCATCTAGTAACGTATTTGGTAGTCTCTTCTCGTATCCGTATAACAAGTAGTGTGGTGATTCTCCTACTGTCTCATTTACAGTATTGTTTATAGTAAACTGTACGTCTTCCAAAGCTAAATCCCAGTCTTCTGTATTAGGTTTAACTAAAGTTTTCAGGATATCCTTTATCTTACGATTCGTTCTTTCTACTGCTCCATTTGAACTTGGTTTATATGCTGTGATTTGACATTTATTTATCTCATAAAATTCACATAATTTTCTTAAAAGTTCACTAGTAAATTCTGCTGCGTTATCAGAAAGAAGAACTTGGGGACATGAATGTCTCTGTAATAATTCTAGATTTAAGAGCTTCTGCTACTGTAATTGCATCTCTATTTCTTACTGGTACGATCTCTACATATCTTGTTAGATAGTCTAAAAGACTAATATTTGTTTATTCCCCTAACAGTTGTAGGAAATGGACCTAAAAAGTCCATAGATACGACCTGAAATGGATTCAACTCTGATGGGTATTTTTCATGGAGCTTTTGGATTTACGTTACCTTTATGTCGATTACAAACTACACAATTTTGTACAAAGTTCTTGGCATCCTCACTACAATGGGGCCAAAATAGTTTCTGGTTAGGATTCTAGTTGTCTTTTTGATTCCTGGATGTCCTGCTAACTTGTATGAGTGTGTTAGTTCTAAAACTTCTCTGATTAGTGTTTTCGGGATGTATAGTCGAGAATAACCATTCTTCTCTGTTGGTCTTTTATACAATAATCCATTGATTAAAACAAAATCAGGTTTTAAAGATTCATCTGTCATTAGTTGTCCTATTATATGCCTGATTTCTGTATCCATTCCTTGCTGTATTTGTACTCTTTCCAAATCTAAATCTACCACTTGACAGCTAAAACAAAAAGTATTAGTGGTAATACATTTCTCTGTTTCTTCTTGGGCTCTAGATAATGCATCTGCTAGTGTATTAAATTTTCCTGGGATATATCTGAATTCTGGTGCAAATTCTAACACACTAATGAACCATCTATTGAACTTCATGTTATTTGTAAAGTTTCTTCTTAAACAAATCACAAATTGGTTTGTGATCAGTAAGTACATTGACTTTATGTCCTAAAATTATGTGTCTAAATTTCCTTAGTCCCCAGTATAATGCTAAACATTCTCTTTCTATTGTGCTATAATTTTTCTCTGCAGCATTCAAAACTCTACTGGCATAATATACTGCTCTCATTCTTGTTTTGTCCTTTTGTAATAATACAGCCCTTGCCCGGTACTTGATGCATCACAGGCTAAGTAAAAGTCCTTCGAGAAATCTGGGGTAGACTAGTACGGGATTCCTGGTCATTTTACTTTAGTGTTTGGAAAGCTGTCTCTTGTTCTTTATTCCATTCATATTTGACATCTTTCTTTGTTAATTCTGTTAATGGTTTGGCTATTGTAGCAAAGCCTTTAATGAAAGGTCTATAGTAGCCTACCATTCCTAGGAATCTTCTCAATGCTTTCAAATTGGTAGGAGCTGGATATTCAACTATTGCTTTTATCTTGCCTGCTTGCATTCGCAGACCATCTTCACTAATTACATGTCCTAAGTATTCCAAGGATTTCATTAAGAATTGACATTTCTTTAATTTGATTTTTAATCCTGCTCTTCTTAATCTTTCCAAGACTATTTCTAATGTTTTGAGGTGACTTTCTAAATCTTTGCTAAAAATGATAACATCATCTAAGTAAACTGCAACATTTTTCTATATCCCCTAATATTTGAAGCATTAATCTAACAAACGTTAAAGGGGCCGAAGTGAGTCCAAATGGCATGACTTCAAATTGCAAGTGTTTTTTGTGTGCTGAAGGCTGTGTATGGTTTCGACTCTTCGTCTAAAGGTACTTGCTAGTATCCACTAAGTAAATCTAAAGATGAAAATATCCTTGCACCTCCTAACTGAGCTAACATATCTTGAATCACTGGCATTGGCATTCTATCGGGGATGGTGTTGAATTTAACTTTCTATAGTCTATCACAAGTCTCCAATTTCCATCTTTCTTTTGGAACAAGTAGTAATGGAGAATTATATGGAGATTTAGAAGGAATGACTACCCCATTTTTTCTTCATTTCTTCTATCAAATTATCAACTATGGGTCTTTGGCTTATTGGTAATCTGTAATTAGGAATAAAGAATGGTTTTGTTCCATCATCTAATACAATTTTATGCCTTAGGACATTTGTTCTACCTAATTTATCTCCTTCTATTGCTATTACATCTCTGTATTTTTCTAATACTTGAATTAATCTATCTTTGTTTTCTGAAAATCTGTTTTATTCACTTCTTTGCTTAATTCAGATGTTTGACCAGTTACAGAGAAAAATGCTTCTTCTTCTAATGTTAGTAATGGATTGTTAATAGGTATTCTTTACAAAAGATAATGCCTGCATAAAGTGTTAGTTTGTTATCTGAGTAGTTCTGGACATAAACTTCACAAGTATCACCCTTCATGTGGACTAAAGAATTATCCATTCTGACAAATTCTGGTAACTCTTCATTTAGTAAAAGAACATCTTTAACTCCTATCTCTTCTTTTCCCCTTAGATGTATTTTTGTTAAACACTTTGGATGCAAAATTACCTGTCTGTTTAGTATTAATTGTACTTTATTATCATCAGCAGTGCTTACACAACATACTTCCTCATCTTTTGTTTCTGCAAAGTAGCAATGTTCTGCATCTATACTAGTTTCTTCAGTTACTGCTATTATATCTTTTATATCTACTTTATTTATTTTGTTTAACAACAGTACCTCATTTACTAATTTCCCTTCATTATCATAGCTGATTACTACATTGCTATAATGTTCTGTATTTATCTCTGCATAATTATCCTCATAAATGTCTTGTTCCTTGTCATATTCAGAACACTGAGATCACCTTTATTTATTTCTGGGTCACTTCTTTTGTTGGAGGGTATAATTTCTGGATGTGCACATCTTATCTTTCTAGTCTGTAATTGTGAAAATTCCTCCTTTCCGTTACCATTCATTTTAATTTGATTGTTCTCTTGATGATAAGTTATTTTCTGTATGTCTTTGTCGCTTGTTGAAGTCGTCTCAGACAAATTGATCAGATTTGGGTGAAACTTTTCTTCTTCAAGCGTAAAGCATACGCTTTTTTATTATCTTGTGTAACGTTAATCCTTCCTTCTCGGCAATTCAGTATAATTCCACATTTCTTCATTAATTTATATGAGAACAACACCTGTGCGGGAAAGAACCTGTCTTCTAGAACTATAAAACTTTCAACAGTTTTATGTGACGAAAGGTCTATTTCTAAGTTCACATTGCCTAAACTTTTTATCTGTTTACCCGCTACTCCTTTTATTATCTTGCTTTGACCCTGAATTAGCGTTTCTTTAACGCCTAAGTAACTTGTTAATGTGTGTTTATCTATTATGCTTACAGTACTACCTGAATCCATAAGGACAGTACATAATTTATTCTGTATTGAATTTTAATGATAGGTAAATCCTTTCTGATTATTTCTTCTTCATCCATGGAAAATACTACTTCTTTACTCTGTAATATGGATAGTGCGGATGAACCTTCACTTCTCCTATTTGCTAATTCTTCTCTTAATTTATCTTCTTGAAGGACTTTCTTGTGGTATTCTGTGTAGGGATAAATTGTCATTGATTTGAAGACTTATTTGATGCTGAGCGGTTACTACTTAATTCAACTATTTCTTTATTTCCTTCTTGTGTTTTAAACCAGCAATTCTTTTTTTTAAATGTCCTATTTTCTTACAAACCGTGCAGATTCTAGGTTTTCTACACTCATTTGTAAAATGATTTGTATACCCGCAGTTTTCGCAGGCTGTCTTGGGTCTCGCCCCTTGAGCGGAATAGTTCACTTGGGTTGAAGTGTTTGTGTTTGAGTTGTGACCATATCTATAAGGTTTGTGTGGTCCACTTTGTTAGATTGTTTCTTCCTTTGATCTGGATTCCATTTTCTTTTTTTAGTATTTTGGGCATATTTCCCTTGGAAGGTATTTGGTCTATTTCCTGCTTGTCTGGAATTATCATAGAATTTATTATTCAGTTTAAAATTAGGATTATTATTTCTGACTTTCCTTTCATTTTGTGTTTGTTGTTGTTTACGAATTCCTTGGATAGATTTATCTCTTTCCTTTTGATTTCTTCTTCATTGTCTTCAATGTTTGAAGGCTTGTTTTTCTGGGATCAAGTTTTATTTTTCTGAAAGCTTTCTTTTCCTCTTCTCCAAGAATATTATATATTGTTCCAAATGACACATAATTTAATACATGCCGTAGCTCAACTAATTTCTGGGCACTAGCCCCAAACTGATCCTTGTCTCCTATAGTAATACCTGTCTTTCTAAATCTTCGCTTATTTTTCTATTGCATTCTCCACGCTTGCGTACAAATTAGCAATTGTTTTATATTGTGGTTAAGAAATCTAGTTAGGTTATATAAACCGTCAGTCTGATTTACTGGTTCCCAGAGTGATAAACAAATTTCTTTAAATTCTACATAGTTATTAAGTTTGATAAAACTTGTGGAATTCAAAGTTTTATGTGCGTCTCCATGTTCTGAGCTGACGAGCAACAAGGCTTCATTTATCTTAGCTCTTTCATCTGTTATTCCCCCTGAAATTATACGACTATCTGCATCTGCTAGCCAATGATTTACAGTATAGGCTTCGAGTCTGCTTTTGTCAGGATTGGAATCATCCACCTGTCCACAGAAGCGAGTGGCGGTTGTTATGACGGCCGCCTGGTTCATATTAAAAAATTGTAATGTGCGAATATTATTAGTATTATTGGTATTGTTATTATTATTATTATTGTTGGTAGTATTAGAATGATTAACACTATTTTGGTTCTGGTTATTTGTGTTATTATTGTTAGTATTTCCTTGCACTACAGCGGAGTGGGAATTTAGTCTTGAAATTCGACTTCGTCTAATTGTCGACGGTCTTAAATCGTAATGTGAATGTCTAACAGTGTTCAGTAATTCATCAAATACTCGTTGCATGTCCACACACAAAAAAATTTTTCACTCAGAGTACATCAATAAAAAAAATATTTTCGTTATATTGTACCAAGATTAAAAACAATTTGTCAAATTGTCACACAAAAAAATTAAATTTCTATTGAGTTCAAGTACAATTAAAACCTTTTTCAATACTCAAAATAAATTCTTATATGAAATTGGGCATCATATCATTAAAATTCATTATAATAAGTACACAAAATTACATATATAACTTCTCAAATAATCATCACCAACCGAGTAAAAATAGCTAATTCCTATCTAAATTATTTACTAAATAATTAATTTATCATAGAGAGAGTAATGCTGGTATTTATGCAAAAATAATTTTATTCACTAGAGAGAGTTTTCTTAATTTTCAATCTTATAGCAAGATGCAAAAAATATATCTTCACTTATTTTATTAAGAGAGAGTGGACAGTAAATTCCTTACTGTGTTGTGTTGTTGATATCGTGATATCGCTAAATGTTGTTCATTCGGCGGTGAATGTTTCGCTGTCGGATCACTACGTCTGCGTTGTTTTTCCGCTGTGGTTTTCCGCTTTCGGAATCTTGTTGAAAGTTTGTACGTTGTTTTTCTTCAATCACTGATGCAATGTCGCTAACACTGGGCTTATTATCGCTGTCGGCGTCTTGCTCAATTTGTTGACGGTAACAGTTCAAAATGTTTTTGGCTTCGGGACGCAATAAACTGTTTTATTCACACTCGACGTTCTTGTTGTAAGCTGCTATTCGCTGGAGTATTTTTATTTCTTCTGATATATTTTTGTTCGTCGTCGTAAAAAAATCTAAGTTCGTTTTGTAGAATTTCGTTTCACTGTAACTTAAATAATTGCACTGATAATTTCATTAATGTTCGTTTGTTTCGTCTCGCCTTCTGATCCACTTTAGCTGCCACCAATTGTCATGTTTTTATTGTATTTTTTATTATTTTTACGTCCTTCGTTATATGATTGCATAGATTTTAGTCTTTCTTCTTCTTACCTTGGTTTCTTTCGAGGTGTCCTTCAGACGCTTTCATGGATGATGCTATCTTTGTATATTTATTCCTTTTAAATATTGATATCTCTCAGAAAGGCGTATAGAGACGAGATCGGTAATTTCTTCACTTTAATTAGTACTTAATATTATAAAGATCAGTACAAAATTAACAAGTTACAATGATAGAAACGAATCACTCTTGAATCAGTCTATATGGGGAACACGGGAAGCGATTGGGAGAAGTACTCTCCTTGAAGGACACAGTTCTGACTCTGGTCTCCTCGTCGGTCTCTCACTCGTTGAACCTCAGGAAACTTGCTATCTGTAAATCTCCACCTCCTTCTAGCCTTATTGGAAGGATTAATCAGCAAGGCCTCCCCTTCAAGTAGCTGATTGGAAGGACTGTAGTGGGTGTGATTCAAATCTCTCCTTAGAGGACTTGATAGGAGGTGATCTTAGGAGGGTGTGGAAAGACCTCCCACACATAATTGATTGGAGGTTGAAGAAGTATATCACTTGGGTCAACCCCAAATTCCTGGAACTTCCACGAAAACACCTTCCGGAGAAGGCGGGCCATAGAATCAGCTGTTGTAAGCATTTAGACTGTGCTGACTCATGTTTTGCTTGGCTTCAATCGCGAGGCCATTATTTCCCATTTTTACGACTGTTTTTATGGCTTAAACACGATATACTGCAATGTAAACATCTTTAGCATTGATAACACGACTCAACAGCATTTGGCCGTTATCACTGTGTTCTTTGCCTCTCTTTACTTTATTTCTCTCCTTCTCTCTTTTATCTTTTCTATCTCTCTCTCTCTCTCTCTCTCTTTTCTATTTAATTTCCCTATCTATCTCTCTCTTTCTATTTAATTTCCCTATCTATTTCTATACACCACAACATATATATATATATATATATATATATATATTGTTAAGAATATACCTTTCCTCCTCCTATTTAGCTACTATCCAGCTAACTCATTTAGAAGAAGAATTTTCCCTTCGCTTATAGCTGGCGCCAACATATATGGAATTCCGTTGTTTTATGTATATATATATATATATATATATATATATATATATATATATATATATATATATTGTTAAGAATATACCTTCCTCCCTCCTATTTAGCTACTATCCAGCTAACTCATTTAGAAGAAGAATTTTCCCTTCGCTTATAGCTGGCGCCAATATGGCGGAATTCCGTTGTTTTTCACTTATAGGGACAGAAAACGCATGCTTCTCCTGCCTCCAGGAAATACCCACGCCAGATAAACAAGCGGTATCCCTTTTACAACCCCCCCTTAAGAATCGTACGATGGGAAAACAATACTCTAACCCCTTTCCCCACTGTGCGATGAGAGAGCCATGTAGGGATTAGAAGGGCAGAAGGGCATTATGGGCTGGTGGAACAGGTAAGTTTTGCTTCTATAGGCATATTAAGATAAGTGTGCTTTTCCCATACCCTCCTTGCTGGCTTTCTGGCTTGCTTGCAGGTACAGCTGGGCCCCTGCCCCAACGCGAATGCGATCTGCTGTTCCACAAAGCAGAGAGAGAACTCACTGACTTCATCTCGAGCGGATGCTCCTTTTCTCCGCTGGTGTGGTGATCGTCGACGGACAGCCAATTCGATTGTGGGCGCCTATAACAATTTGAACAGGAGGAACGAGACACGTGGCACGATTGCACCATTCCTGCTTCCATCCTGCTCGCCACCATTTCCTGGTCGTAGTTAGAGAAGTTCCGTTGTGCCAACCATTTGGCGAAGTAATTCCTCCATCCTGAACCCCATCATAGACATTATTATTCCACTAAGTCAGGGCAGATTGAAGGTGATCACTATCATTGACTGATTATTGCAAACTGAATGTAATTAGTATCACTGAACTGATTATTGCAGATTGGCCCTGTTTTATCCACTCATTTGTTTGCCACTTCCATGTCATTATCGTTATTGTGCCTATTTTGAATCTGTCCTCAGTGATCATATCGCATAGTGTCTAATGTTAAATTTACTTCAATGTTGTTGTTGAGTTTCTATAAATAAATCACTGTAAATTGGCAACGAATTCTAAATTCCAACATGGCGACCTTCCACCTTAAATTATAACTCCAGGAAAAATCTGAGTAAGTCTTAATTAACTCTTTTTATTGGATTCACACTGACTCCTTGGTTTCGTGGCAGCATCCATTATAATGTTGTATGTAAATTCTCATCAAAACCAGTCCAGTCTGTAACAGTGATTTAATTAAAATGCCATGGATATAGTCAAAATAGCTGAATTAGCTTCGCTATAAAGCTAGACTAAAAAAGCCAGGAATATATAAATCGATTATTTCATTCACGATAATCATTTCATTTTAAAGGAACAAAGGAAGCGATCGTGCCGACGTCTTTTGCAAAACAGTGTGTGTGCATGTCCTAATATTAGGAAATAAGTCATATTAACATTTGTTTAAAAACGCAACGATTTCGTAAGATTAAAAGCGTTCATAACAAAATGAACGCAATAGGGCTCTTATATTAGCGAGAGACAGGAAAAGGCGCGGGAATGTTCGCCCCGCCAAATTTCTAGAGTGTAGGAAACGTGTCGAGTTGCCGACGAATAAACTAGGATTTAGGAAGTTAGTGAGGGAATTTTTTGTATATATATGCTAGACCAGTGGCTAGAGTCTATTTCAGAATACAGTTAAAGAAAATGTAATATTTCTTGGTTAGTGATGAATTTTGAAATAACGATTAGTTTACGGGAATCAGATAGCGATATTCGCATTTATACAGCGGCAAAGTTGTGTTCAAATCGCGCATGCGTCAACTTGTCCAGTGTTGGAAACAGTTCCCAGCGTCTATTTTGCATATTTAAAAAAAAAAAAAGTCCCGCCTCAAGAGACCGAACTTTCGAAATTTCCGACCCTAATCCAACCCTCGTTAGTACAGTTCTGTTAATTTTGGGATGTAAACCGTTTGGGCCAATATTCCCATTAAAAAAAAAGTCCTGCTCAAAAGATCGAACTGAAATTTCCGACCTAACTAACCCTTGTTAGTACAGTTCTATTAATTTTGGGATGTAAAAATTTTGGGCCAATATTTCCAGTTTCCAAAAATGGATGAATAGAAATTCAGACTTGCATAATTCTAAAATGACTCTTAGCATGGGGCTCTAAGTCGATTTTTTTTAGTTTATACAATAAAATTCAGGCATCCAAAAACTCAGCAAGGCCTGAACGTATTGATGTTTTGTATGAATTTTTAATAGAACGGATCAAAATAAAGGGGCTCTAATTGAAGCCTAATGTCCTTGGCAGGTTCCTCTCGGCTGTGGACCTCAAAGTTGGTGTTTTTTGTTAATTTTACATATGAACCTTGCAAATTTCAAATGACACTCAGATTACTTACAAGGTTACAGGAACCTTGAAACTGAAAATGACACATGGAATACTACAACAGAGTGCCATGATGAAAGGCTACCAGCTATATAAATGGTCGAAATTACCCTTGAAATTGAACAATGACACCTATTATACTGCTGAAGAAAAATGGAGGGGTCTTGAAGATTTTGGAGACTATCATTTTCAAACAGAGGAATCTTGGGTGAGGATTTGGAGCCAACATGAAGAGGATTTGGAGCCAATATTATCTATCATTTTCAACTAGAGCATAGCCATTCATGTAATGTGATGGCTACTCCGAGATTCTGAGGAAATTTTGCTAAAAGGGTCCTTTTTTTTTTTTTTTTTTTTGGGCCCAGGGTCCAATTCAGCTGAAGAAAGAATCTTCAAGGAGTCTTCTAGGGATTTTCGGTGAAGATTTTGGCGCCAATACGAAGACTATCATTTTCTCAAACTAGAGCATAGTCATTCATGTAATGATGGCTACCTCCGGCGATTCCGAGGAAATCTTTGCTAAGTGGTCCTTTTTTTTTTTTTTTTTTTTTTTTTTTTTTTTTTTTGTGGGGCCCAGGGGGTCCAATTCAGAAGGAAGAAAGAATCTCAAGGAGTCTTCAGGATTCTTCAGAAGATTTTGGCGCCAAATACGAAGACTATCATTTTCTCAAACTAGAGCATAGTCATTCATGTAATGATGGTCACCTCCGGCGATTTGGAGGAAATCTTGCTAAGGGGTTTTTTTTTTATTTTTTTGTGGGGCCCAGGGTCCAATTCAGCTGAAGAAAGAATCTTCATGAGTTCAGATTCTTCTTCGGTGAAGATTTTGAGCCAATAACGAAGACTATCATTTTCAAACTAGAGCATAGTCATTATGTAATGATGGCCACCTCCGGCGATTCCGGGAGGAAATCTTTGCTAAGGGGTCCGTTTTTGGTTTGTTTTGTGGCCCAGGGGTCCATCAGCCGGCACCTTTGCGTGAAGGTATTCTAAAGGGGCATAATAATAATAATCTGTAATACACACACAACATAATAATAATAATAATGAAAAAGAAAAAAAAAAAAAAGAGTCCCTACGCGAAAATCGAACTTTCGAATTTTGGCCCAACTAACCCTGTTAGTACAGTTCTATTAATTTTGGGGATGTAAAACTCTTTTGGGCCAATATTTCCATTAAAAAAAAAAAAAAAGTCCCGCCCCAAAAGATCGAACTTTCTGAAATTTCCAACCTAACTAACCCTCGTTAGTACAGTTCTATTAATTTTGGGGATGAAAAAACTTTGGGCCAATATTTCCATTAAACAAAAAAAAAAAAAAAAAGGCCCGCCTCAAAAAGATTGAACTCGAAATTTCCGGCCTAACTAACCCCCGTTAGTACAGTTCTATTAATTTTGGATGCAAAACTCTTTGGGCCAATATTTGATTAAAAAAAAAAAAAAAAACCCGCCTCAAAAGATCGAACTTTCGAAATTTCCGGCCTAACTAACCCTTGTTAGTACAGTCTTTCATTAATTTTGGGGACAAACTTTTGGGCCAATATTTCCATTAAAAAAAAAAAAAAAAAAAGTCCCGCCTCAAGAGATCGAACTTTCGAAATTTCCTGACCTCACTAACCCTCGTTAGTACAGTTCTATTAATTTTGGGATGTCAAACTTTTTGGGCCAATATTTCCATTAAGTATTAACGTAAAGTAAGGACAGTGCTGATATTCAAAGAGTAATAATTCATTTCGTATTTTAAAACCCGCATGTAGCAAAAAGTGCATTTTGTTGTGTTTCCTTCGCCATCCATTCAAATTCAATTTCGTCCATTGTCGCACGGCGAGCAAATTCTCGATCAGCTGTTACCCGCGCAGATCCGTTCCCACAACGTTCGTTCAGGGAACGAACCTCCTCCTGTGTGTTTAACGAAAATCGGGAAACGGTGCGAACCAATTTGAACCGCCCTTGCGTACCATTCCCTTAAGTTCCTACGAGAACAAGCAGTCTCTATTCCATAATATATTTAACTTAACGTACTTTCACAACAATAATTTAGTTTTGCTTAAGCGTGAAATAAAAGGGATTATAATTACATAACAAATACGTGTCATTTCATATCGCTCACCGAGAGAGAGAGAGATTTTTTTCTCTTCCTCTTCCCATTCTCTCGCATCTCGTATCAGTGCATTTTTTTTTCTCTCACGGGACAAACGTAATCTACTTTATTTGGGGATCAACTAATAACTCACAACAAGGCAGGTACAAAGAATTAGATTAATAACAAAACCTGAAATTTCAAATTTCTAACCCATTTAAAACCCTATCATATACTCAGTGCGAAATTTCTGCATGCTTGAGCTTAGCGGATTAATCAAGCAAACCCACCTTTTCTTTCCAAGTGCTTCAACCCATACCATTTAGCGTGCACTGTAAAGTGCATATAGATCGTATATCTTGTTACGTGTTCCAACTGATGTGCGGGAGTGGGAATCCTTTATCTAGACTTGCGTGTTGCAAGCACTAAACCATTGCACATTGAGTGACTACCTCGTAGCCCCTGTCCTCAAGTCAGGCAGCGCCCATTAGTTCTCATAACTAGCTAACCACTCGTGTCACATCAAGTTCCATTTCTCTCAGTGCCACTAATCTGCGGCACTGCTAAGCACCCAATCACTGAAGCACTTATCTTTCTCCTTTCACTTTCCTATCTCTTCCATTCTGTTGGAGTCTCTCCCTTACCTTCTACTCACTATTTACCTTCTGCTCCGGCAGAGTACCTCACCTTCAGTGCCAATTCATGCACTGACATTTTGCATTGCTCCACGGAGCGCACCGGCACAACAGTGCCACCCAACCAAAGCAACCTCTTACTCGTCATTGCACCTGTGTTGAAGAAACAGAGTGCCTTATAACCGGTGTTTCCGCCCATAAGGACCGCAGCTCCTTCAGAAACACCTCATTAACAGTGCATCCGCCCATAAGGACCATTTAGAGCCTTCAGGAGCGCTCCATTTACCAGCGTATCCGCCCATAAGGACTCAGACTTCCTTCAGGAACGCTTTCCCTCTAGTGTGACCCTCACAAGGCACACTCCTCCACAGTGCCACCTCATTCAAAGGTGCCACTCATTGAAGTGCCACTAGTCTAAGGACACTTCCTCATCGTCACAAACCTTTTCCTTCGGGAACACCCACGTACCTCACTCAGCACCCCTTCCCATCAGCAACATGTCAACCGAGGAGCATCACTACTTCAGGAATATAGGGAAGGAGGACGGTCTTTCTGGCCAGGCCCTGCAAAGGTTTGTAAAGGAACAGATCGCTGAGAAGAGGAAGTATGAAGAAGAACAAAGGCAGCAAGAAGCCGAAAGAGAAGAGCGTAGAAGACAGCAAGAAGCTGAGCAGCGGAGAGAAGAAGAAGAAAGAGAAGAGTGGAGAAGGCAGCAAGAAGAAGAAAGAGAAGAGCGGAGAAGACAGCAAGAAGCCGAGCAGCGGAGAGAAGAAGAAGAAAGAGAAGAGCGGAGAAGGCAGCAAGAAGAAGAAAGAGAAGAGTGGAGAAGACAGCAAGAAGCCGAGCAGTGGAGAGAAGAAGAAGAAAGAGAAGAAAGACGAAGACAGCAGGAACTAGCGCTCTTAGACAAGGAGCTCGAGTTGGAGAGAGCCAAGAAGGACAGCGCAGAAGCTTTGGCAGCACAACAAGCATCGAGCCCCACCCCATCGGCCACAAATACCTCTCTGTCGACAGTCAATAACCTTGTGGGAAAGTGGACTGAAGACGAGCCGGAGCAATGGCTCGAAGAGATCGAATTCCTCTTCGAGACCTATGATGTCAGCCTGGCTGAGAGGGCCCTACTGCTTACCAAGCACTTAGACGGGAAGGCTAAGGCTGCTCGCCGAGCCCTGGACAGAGATCAAAGAGGGGACATGGCTGCCGTCCGCGAGGCCATCGCTAAGGCGTATGAGATCACCCCTGAGAGGTGGAGACAACGCTTCAGAGGTATAGCCAAGAATGTTGGCTGGTTCAGGACGGAGTGGGCTTGCCACAAAACCCAATCGGGGACCCGCTGGCTAGAGTCTATGCGGTGCAACACCTTTGAAGATTTGTTCAACCGGACCATACTCAAATGTGTCAGTGTGAGTGTGTATTGTGGTAAGGGAGAAGATCTGTCTCTTATGCAACAACAGTGAAGTGAAGTGTTTTTGCCAAAACACCCCATAAACCTCATTTAAACCAAATTTATAACAACAAATGCAATCATGTCACTACAAAGTAGTAGCTATAACGAATTCCGAAGATAAAAAGGAAGAAGGAACGATCGAATTAAGGAGAAAATTCGCATTTGAACTAATAAAGAAAAAGGATATACTGTCATCATACATCTTGCACATTGTGCTGAGCTAGCAGCTACTATACATGCTCGAATGAGGAAGACAACTGGCATGTGTAAGTAATCTTTGGACTTGCTGGTTTGGGTTCATTGCTTAACAGCTATGAAATATGTTTTGTAATGAAGGCAGAAGTATTTAATTAGCAATACAACCAAGCAGTGAGGTAAGTGTTTAACACTTTTACTGTATTAATAATTTACCATAAATTATGATCAAAATTCACGTAAATTCTGATAAAAAATTTATGTTTTAGGGGATTTGGATTTATTGTTGTAGGTTAACCATATGTCAGACAGTGCATGGAATAAGAGGTGGAGCGTCAGGTGAAAAATGAGAATTAATTCGGTAACACTGTAGGAAAAGGTGACGCAAAAACGAAAATTTCATTTCTTTGTCCGTTTGTATGTCTGTCATGGGGTAGGGGTTTGATTTTGATCTAAAAACCTTCTGGAGTGACATAGAGGCCGTGTGCAAAATTTTGTCGGGGTCTGTCAAGTGGATAAACAAATATACAAACATTCACTTATACATATAATTTAATTACATATATATATGCATATATATATGTATATATATATATATATATATATATATATATATATATATATATATATATATATATATATATATATATATATATATATATATATATATATATATATATATATATATATATATATATATATATATATATATATATATATATATATATATATAGCAGGAGGAGAATGGCTTAGAACACATACAGATCCAGTATATACATACATTTATTTGTCTACGCGTTTCTTGGCCCGTGGTCACATCATCAGGACATCATCTACAGTTATAAATTAAAAAGGGACATTCAGCATACATAGTTAAAAGTAAACATACACAAAACATAAAAAAAACTTAAAATATAAAATCAGTTGAACTTAAACAATCACACTTAAATACATTTACACATTAAAGAACCAATAAAAGAAAACTTAAAATGAACTTAATAAAAACTGAACTTAATAAAAAGGAACTTAAAAATAAACTTAAAAGGGAGAGCAGAAGGCGCACCTCTCAGGAACAGCATAAAAACAGAAGGAGAGGCGGACAAATATAAACAAACAATCGCATCATGCTATGAACAGGGGAACAGCCGATGATTGACATGATGCGATCGTTTTGTTTACATTTGTCCGCCTCCTCCTCCTGCTTTTATGCTGTTTTCTTTTAGTGTGTTTTCCTCTTTCATCCTGAGAGATGCGCCTTCTGCTCTCCCTTTTGAGTTTATTTTTAAGTTCCTTTTTATTAAGTTCAGTTTTCTATGAAGTTCATTTTAAGTTCTCTTTTATTGGTTCTTTAATGTGTAAATGTATTTAAGTGTGATTGTTTAAGTTCAACTGATTTTCTATTTTAAGTTTTTTTTTTTATGTTTTGTGTATGTTTACTTTTAACTATGTATTCTGAATGTCCCTTTTTAATTTATAACTGTAGATGATGTCCTGATGATGTGACCACGAGTCAAGAAAAGCGTAGACAAATAAATGTATGTATATACTGGATCTGTATGTGTTCCTGCCCCTTCTCCTGCCTGCTATATTGCCCTCCGATGTGTGGATTATATATACTGTTATATATATATATATATATATATATATATATATATATATATATATATATATATATATATATATATATATATATATATATATATATATATATTTATATATAAATTTTTCTTGTATGCAAATTTCGTTAAATTCAATGGCATTTTGGTTGTTGATCAACTTTTATTTGTTTCATAGTACTTTCTAAATCTTCTACGTTCTTCAAGTGTGTAACTGATGGAAAAAGAAACGAAGATTAACTCTTTGTTCCATTTACTGGGAACAAAACACCGCAGTTGTTCCGTCACTTGTCGTGACCTCTTCAAAGTGTACTACATTTTCTGTTGTTGTTTTAGATTTAGCTGGCCTTGTGCCAGCACGGGCTCTTGCTCCTAGAGCAGCTCGTAGAACATTTTCTTTGCGTACTCGTGTTTTATTACATGGTGTGGACGGAATTGATGGAAAAAAAACATTGACAATAAATACATTTAAATACATTTAAATCAGATAAAAAACAAAAATTAATTCAACATATCTAACCTGTACAAAAGTAATACTACATTTTCAAAAGATTTGTTTAATCAACAATTTTTAGTTGAACCATAATGTAAACAAAACCACGTGTGCTGGTTGTTTGAGCAACAAACGAAAATTTTCTTGATCAACAACTCAAAAAGCCATTACATGGTTCAACGGAAGTTTGGACACACAAAAACATTGACAATATATATATTTAAATACAATAAAATCAGATAAATATATAAAAATTAATTCAACTATATCTAAGTTGTACAAAATATAATATATTATAAAAGATTTATAATAATCATATAATTTTTAGATAACCATAATGTAAACATAAACCATATATGCTGGTTGTTTGGCAACAAAAGAAAATATCTGCTATCAACAACCAAAAAGCCATTGAATTCAATGAAATTTGGACATATATATAATATATATATATATATATATATATATATATATATATATATATATATATATATATATATATATATATATATATACATACACACACACACACACACACACACACACATATATATATATATATATATATATATATATATATATATATATATATATATATATATATATATATATATATATATATATATACATATATACATAATGTATGTGAGACTGCCAAAAATCGATATGTGGATCTCCAGAATGGCTGGATGGATTTCAATGAAATTTGCCACGATTAGAGGCCTTAGTGGGAAACCTTTAAAGCCAAAGTTTCATCCCGATCCGTTGAATAAACTGAAAATTCTGAATATTCGTCAGTAAACAACACTTACTTAACCATAGTAAGCCTTACTAACAAGTAATTTCAACAAGAAAATATATAGAATATCGATGCCAAATAAAACATTGGTTCCTTAACCTCATACTGACAGACAGTGTCCCGGACAGACCCCCGTTTTAAATGTTACAATTTTGGCAGTAAGGGTTAGGCAATAGACAAAGGACGGGTTCAATAATCATAACATTTAATACTAACATAAAAAAACAACTGCTATTAAACTTCAACATAACAATCACAAGAAAGTAGTTCCCTCAATATCAACCAACAACCTTCACTAAGAAATGTATACCGCATCATGAAGTCAATTAAAAAAAAATTACAACTATCAAGGGGTAATGCAAGTAGCAACGAAATATTCTCTGTCACCACATAAAGGTTTACCTCACAAATAAAATTAACTGAAGGCACAAAATAACTAGACCTCCTGGTTTAAAATATCCAATACAAAACCATATTATAACTTACTATCATGGAATATACCACTTTACAATACACGCACACACAAAAGCATAAGACAAGTAACAAGCAGGAGGCTGAGGTGAAACTGTCTAAATGGCTGCTGTACACCTACCAAGTAAAGGTTTTCCTCACGCATCAGTGAAACAGGAATGAATACAAAACTTCATAATGGCCAAATAGTTTGGATCGAAGGAAATGGCACGGGTGGTTACAATATATTGTTTATGTGTGTATGTGTGTGTGTGCATGTGTATGAACATATATGCATACACAAGTGTATATATATATATATATATATATATATATATATATATATATATATATATATATATATATATATATATATATATAAAAATATTCTGCTGTTCACACTCTCTGCATTATTTAGTAAAAAAAAAAATTTTCTAACAAGGACAGGAAGCTCAGCAGGCACAGAGGTAGGCTGTGTGATTTTTCAAAAAAATAACGTCTTTAGCAGGAATAGGTTAGCATTAGCATTAGGGGCCTAACCCACAGGGAGGGTCTTACCAAGTAACCTCTAGTGAGGGTGGCCTTAAGCTTCCTTTTCCTCCGTCCTATGCATTCGGCGATGTTTTGTCAAATTTTCAGACTGCCAGAGGCTTATAGGCATACTGACGCGAAAAACAGCCCAGTCCTACAGCTTTGACCTGAACCGAGTCAGAGAGAAACTTGTTACCGCGTTAGTCACACACGTTGTGTGTATCTAATTCTTTGTGCTTACCTTCTTACTGTTCCGTTGGTACTAGTGAGGCGAAACTGGTGTTTTCAAGACTTCTGATCGTCAGTTGCATGCGCAAGCGACCCACGTCAACGGTAAGTTTGAAATTTGCCAAAATTTAGTTGACTTGCTAGTATCTCTTCTCTGTATTTCCATTTACCTTTGTTTTCACCACTTCGCCACCAGCTACGAGAACCTGGTATAATCAATTTACTTTATGAAGTCCAGTGTAAGAATAATTAAAATTGTTTAGTGACACTGTGTAAACTATTCCCATGCAGTAAGTAGGATTTAGTGAAGTTAAGTAAGTAATTTTCAGCATTCAGGCAGCCTTGTGTCTAGATCCCATTGTTCGGAAGAGAAATAGCGTTTACCAGTACTAAACTGCGTACGAAATATAGTAGTATAGACATCCGTTGTGTTATAACTTTACTTGTGGGGTTGGTGATGAGTGTGTTCGTCTGGTCTCTACACCATGTCGTCCCGCGGGTCTCTGAGAGCGGGCCCTTGTCTGTCTGTTCTTTTATGCCATCTGCTAGGGGCATGGGGCAAGTTCTTCGATAGGGAGTTGAATCATTTCTGCTGTGTCCACGGCGGGGCGGGGAGGGGAGGGGGTTTGCCTGGAAAGAGTTGGCCAGACAGATTCACTTTTGCCTCGAATAGGGAATTATCTACTTAAAAGGAGTGGCTTACAATCGATTTAATCCCTTGTATTCTGACCTTGATCCTCAATTTTCCAGCTCAGGCTGATAGATAGGTAGGCATGCATGTCGATAGAAAGATATGTCTATCTATAGATTGGCTGACAAGAAACGAAAAGGGAGCAATTTGTTTGCGAATTCTTGCTAATTATAATATATATATATATATATATATATATATATATATATATATATATATATATATATATATATATATATATATATATATATATATATATATATATATATATATATATATATATATATATATATATATTTTTTTTTTTTTGTGGATCCTTTGGCTAATGAGTTTAATTATTATTTACGCTGATTATATTGCCTTGCTTTACCTAAGACCCACCTAATTCTGTCAATTAAGGCGAAAATTACCTCTAAAGGACAGATAGTGAATAGATCAGGTCGCCAGTTAACACTTGTTAAAAAAGAATAGAGGGTTATTCATTATTCATAACCACAGGAATGAATTAAGCAACTTACTGGAACACTAGTTTCAGCAAAAACAAGTAAATTAAATAAAGTGAATGGATTATTTATGGGAGCTAACAGCAGCTCAGAATAATGGTCCGACTTTGGACAAACTTAAATGCTACATAGAATGAATGTATCAGAGTTTGGGTTCTCAGACACTGTATCAGGAATTTACTGCAAGGTCGAATTTAGGCTTCTTGATACTAATGATGCGGATTCTTCTCCCAGAAAGAGGATGTTGTGCAGGCCCAAGCGTACTTAATTCTAGAAAAGATGTATCCTGATAACAATCTTGTATTACAGAAACTCTCACTTGTCATTACTAATCACAAGGGGAAGATTCTTAGTTCAAAAATAATACGTTTAAAACCATGGAGGATAAATTATGTGACTTCACTAGACAACAATAATTGTACTTGATAGATAACTTCATAAATGGGGTATGTTTTGCTAGACTTTCTTAGTCAGTGACTTTTTAATAGAGGAAGACTTGAAACATGAAAAATGAGAGTTGCAGTTGAAGGGAAAGACGGCTGGGAGTAATTTGTCACAATCAGACTTACCTCTGGGGGAGATAATACAATGATCAGATGTATTAATTTCCTTGGTCCATTTGTGGACCGGCCGAGATGCGCCTTGCCTCGATGAGGTTTCAGCTCAGAGTCACCAGATGCGGGTTGTCTCGGGTCACAGCTGTTTTCAAATTCCTCCTGCCCAGGTTCTGGCCTGAATGAACAAAAGACTCGCCAGTACAAAGGTCCAGAAAAGTAAGCCTAAGGTACAAACTATCTAAGGTCTGTCCTAGGAAAACCTATCCCTTCCTATATTCCTCTGAACTAAAATTCTTACCCCTTTGACGGTTGGGATCTGTTCAAAACATATATATATATATATATATATATATATATATATATATATATATATATATATATATATATATATATATATATATATATATATATATATATATATATATATATATATATGTATATATATATATATATATATGTATATATATATATATATATATATATATATATATATATATATATAATTAAAATATATATATAAGTGAATGTTTGTATATTTGTTTATCCACTTGACAGACCCAGACAAAATTTTGCACACGGCCTCTATGTCACTCCAGAAAGGTTTTTAGATCAAAATCAAACCCCTACCCCATGGCAGACATACAAACACAGACAAAGAAATGAAATTTTTGTTTTTGTGTCACTATTCCTACAGTGTTACTGAGTTAATTCTCATTTTTCTCCTGATGCTCCACCTCTTATTCCATGCACTGTCTGACGTATGGTTAACCTGCAACAATAAATCCAAATCCCCTAGAACATAAATTTTTTATCAGAATTTATGTGAATTTTGATCATAATTTATGGTAAATTATTAATACAGTAAAAGTGTTAAACACTTACCTCATTGCGTGGTTTTATTGCTAATTAAATACTTTTGGCTTCGTTACAAACATATTTCATAGCTATTAAGCAATGAACCCAAACCAGCAAGTCCAAAGATTACTTGCACATGCCAGTTGTCTTCCTCATTCGAGCATGTATAGTAGCTGCTAGCTCAGCACAATGCACAAGTTGTATGATGACAGTATATCCATTTTCTTTATTAACTCTAATGCATATTTTCTCATTAATTCGATCGTTTCCTCTTCCTTTTTACCTTCGGAATTCGTTATAGCTACAACTTCGTAGCGACATGATTGCATATATTGTTACAAATATGGTTTAAATGAGGTTTATGGGGTGTTTTGGCAAAAACACTTCACTTCACTGTTGTTGCACGAGAGACAGATCTTCTCCCCTACCACACACATACACACACATGCACACAGACACACTTGAGTGAGAATGGCAGAAATACAGTTTTTTTTAGTTATTGCCTTTGTTCAGTGGAGATGCCTTTTATTCTCTTCTTATAGAGGAACGTAACTTCCCCTCCCCCTTCCCTCCCCCCATCTTCCCTTCTCCCTCCCCTCCTTCCCTCTTCCATGCCGTCCTTCCCCTCCCCTTCCCTCCCCTACCGGCAGACTGTCATTCAGAGTTCTCCCAGGCAGTGCCAGGTTGGTCAGCTAGTATATATATATATATATATATATATATATATATATATAACAGCAGAATATTTTAAAAAATATTTATATATATTATATATATATATATATATTTTATAAAAATATTTAAATATATATATATATATATATATATATATATATATATATATATATATATATATATATATTTAAATATTTTTAAAAAATATTCTGCTGTTCGCTCTCTCTGCATTATTTAGTAAGAATATCATTCTAACAAAGACAGGAAGGCATCTCTTTCGACACTAAGGGCAAAGGTAGGCTGTGTTAAAAAAAAAAAATAATAATGTCTTTAGCAGGGATAGTTTAGCATTAGGGGCCTAACCCACATGGAGGGTTTTACCAAGTAACCTCTAGTGAAGGTGGTCTTAAGCTTCCTTTTGCCCTGTTCTATGGATTCAGCAATGTTTTGTAAAATTTTCAGACTGCTGGTGGCTATATAGAAGCATACTGATGTCAACAACAGCCCAGGACTACAGCTTTGCCCTCACTTGACCCGACGCCAGTAGAGAGAGACTTGAAGCCATGCGAAGCACACGTGTTGTGCATAACTAATTCTCTGTGCTTGCCCTCTTACTGTTTTATTGGTACTAGTGAGGCGTCAAACGGGTCTTTTCAAGACTTCTGATCATCAGTATCATGCGCAAGCAACCCACGTCAACGGTAAGTCAGAAATTTGACATTTTCTTCGTTGATTTACTAGTATTGTTCCACTGTATTTCATCTTTTCCCTTTGTATTCGCCACTTCACCAACATCTACGAGAACCTGGTATAGCCATATTTCTTTATGAAGGCTAGTGTAAGAATAATTAATATTGCCTAGTGAAATTGCATAAGCTATTCCGTGCAGTAAGTAGGAATTAGAGAAAGTTAAGTAAATAAATTTCAGGCAGCCTTGTGTCTCGATCCCATTGTTCGGAAGAGAATTAGCCTTTACTAGTACGAAACTGCGTACGATATTACCAGTATAGACCCTTGTTGTGTGTGTTTTTTTTTTACTTGAAGAAAAGGGGGAATTGACTGTCAGACGCTGACCAATTGTTCATGTAATTTCCTCGCTATCACCGCACATTCTTTTTTTGTCGGGACTAACTGGGAAGTAAAGGGGTTTGATGTAATCCATTTGTTGCAGAGTAATCCATTATCCCATACATTGTTCCCCGGCTGGCGACCTTATTCAATTAAGTAATTGTCTGTCTTTGAGGTTAACTTTAACGAAGGTCATTGGCTGAGTTATCGAGTTATTGTTAATATTTTGCTATTTTTCCCAGTTAAGGATTAATGCATGATATTGATTTTTGAACAAGTTAACTAGTGCACAACAAAGAACGGAGAAAGTGAGCCTGACGTGTCTCTCATAGGTAGGGAGGACAAAATTTGTGGAGTTCGTTGAATTTCAAAAGCAGTAACCGCGTTTGCCACTACGAAGAGACCCCGATTGAGCATAATGGAGTTAATAAGTGTTCATAAAGCGGGAAGCATATCAAAATCCTGTGTCATTAATATAGCAAGCGAACGGCAACAGTTAATTTCCTTGTTGTCTTACTAGTGGCCACTCCATAAGCGTGATGGAAGCAGACGGCACTAATTCCGTGCGAGAAAGAAAAAAAAAAGGGTAGCTCATAGTAATTTCATTTTCCATGTCCCTAATGTAAAATCCTTTGTATTGTTGTTGTATTTAGTTTAAATTTGTATTCCTGCCTTTGCTTCACTCGTTTTGTGAGAGGAATTCGAGTGCTTTGTGTGATTCAATTGTAAACCAACGCACCTTGAGATGTTGTGTATTCATCCGCCGAGACTGCCGCTCAGCCGCATTTGTTTTGAATTTGCTGTGTGCTAACGGGATTCGCCCAGCATTTTGGAGCACTGGTTGACCACTCCCCATGTCCGCCATCGTAAAACCTTTGTAGTTATTGTTTGTGTGATTGGTTTGTAGCGCCACAGTCACCTTTAGCCTCTGCCTCATTGCCACTTTGGGAACTACTTCATTGTGCTGAGTAAAGCACCCCCCTCGCAAAATCTTACCCAGACATTGACTTCGATAGATAGAAATAGGATAGGGTTCCATACAATAGATAAAAACAAGACATAATTTAGTCAGGGAATGATAGGTCTTAGTTAGGAAATATATAACAAGTTGCTATACAAGTCCACTGGCGTAAGAAATCATGTAAGGAAAAAGAAACTTATCATATTTTAAATCATAACTTCTCAAAGTAAGACGTATGACTCGGGCCATAGGAAAGTTATAATTGTTAAACAATCCCCTAAAAAGAGAGCCCAAGAAGATGTATCTTCAAATAAGAACCCTGCCAGTGTGCAGTTATAATAATTTTACTTAAATTTTCTCAGGCAGCACGAATTTGCTCGCTGAATCTCTCTCTCTCTCTCTCTCTCTCTCTCTCTCTCTCTCTCTCTCTCTCTCTCTCTCTCTCTCTCTCTCTCTCTGGCTATGAGGTTGAATGCAGCGATCTACATCCAAAAGTGTGTCGAAATCTAAAAGAAGGAAAAGGTTGCAAGTTCAACAAAAAATGCAGATACATGCATCCTGTTGCCATGAAGAACGAAAATCAAAAGCAAATACATATAAAAAAAATCAAAGTAAAAATGAAACAAATAAAGGAAGGAATAAAGAGTATAGCAAGCCGGCACCACGTTATGATATGTCACCACCACAATATGAGGCATCAGCACCCAGGTATAGTGCAACAAAGCAATGTATCTACGATGCAAATGGATGGTGCAGATATGGAGATAGGTGCAGATACAAACACAAAATGAATAATTATGAAGATGGAAGATCAACTATTTTGGAAAAGTTGGATTTTTTAATGTCCGAAATTATGGAAATGAAGAAAAGGACAACATATCAGAGCAGGAAAGAGACATGGGAAAATCCTTATTATTACCCATATTAGATAATGGGGATAAAATGCAAACCATCAAAGTGATGAATGTACAGGGTTTAGTTTTGAGTAACTCAAAAAGAAAAATAGAGTTCTTAGAAGAACTAACCCAAACTGAAAAAATAGATATAATGAATATAAGTGAAACCTGATACTCACAAGAGACTGGTAATGATGATCAGATAAAGGGTTTCCAAACTTATAGATCAGATAGAAAAAATAGGAATCAAGGGGAAACAGCAATATATGGGAGAGACGTAAATCAAGGAAAAATCTGTGAGAAATATAGTAACACAGAATGTGAATTAATAGCAGTAGAATTTGAATCTGAAAAATTAGTAAACATTGTAATGTAGACCCCCGAATACTAAAGAGTTTGACATAATAATTGACAAATTGGATGATATATGTAGAAATCACAAAGACTGGGCTATACTCCTATCCGGAGACTTTAACTTTCCTTTCGTAGATTGGAAAGAGCGAATAGGAGACTGTGGTTGTATTTATACATATAAAAAGGAGAGTAATAGTAGTGCAGAAGATAAGAGGCAATTTGAAAAGCATTAGATATGCTACTAGAACACAACATTCAACAAATAAATCACCTGCCAACAAGAAAGGATTATATTTTGGACCTAGTATTTGTGAACGAGTGAACTATGTTAAAGAAATAATAGTGTATAATACGAGTATTTCGGACCATAATGTCATAGAATTAACAGTCCGTTCCAAAACACATGAAAACAGAGATAAGCAAGAGAAGAAAAAATGGGAAGGATATGGAAAATATAATTTCTATAGTAAAAATATAAATTGGTCAAAAATAAATGAAGAATTAAACAAAGACTGGGAAAACATATTCGTAAGTGATAATATTCAGGTAAATACGGATATGTTATATAAAATATTAGAGGAAACAGTGGAAAAATATATACCGAAGAAGAAAAGTAAACATCAGTCATGCATACCAAGAGACAGAAGGATCTTGTTCCAGAAAATCAGAAAGTGGAAAAAAGGTCTTGCAAAAGAAAAGAATGCATGGAAAGTGATGGAGCTAAAAAGTAAGATAGAAAATGCAGAACAAAAGATTATACAGTCAAAAGAAAAAGAAAATCAGGACCTAGAAGAAAGGACCCTACAAAATATCAAGCAAAACCCCAAAATTTTTACTCATATGCAAAAAAGATGAATAAAAGAAGAGTAGAAATAGGCCCTGTAAGAATTGAAGGATGATTAACAAATGAAAAAAAGGAAATATATATGTAACATATTAGCAGAAAGATATAAGAGTGAATTTACACCTAAAATTGATAATGAAGATAATGATGCAGCAATAAGAGGTGAAAATAGTGAATTTTTATCGGACATAGATATTACTGAAGCTGATATTGTGCAGGTTATTAATGAGATTAAAAATGGATCAGCAGCAGGTCCAGATGGTGTACCTGCCATTTTGTTAAAGAAGGTGGTTCATTCAATCGTAAAGCCGCTCGCAATATTATTAAGACAAAGTATAGATACAGGCAAGATTTATGATGAGCATAAATTAGCGTATATTACCCCAACTTTCAAAGGTGGATCAAGACTAGAGGCAAGTAATTATAGGCCTGTGAGTCTGACATCTCATATTATGAAAGTTTACGAAAGGGTAATGAAAAAATATATAATGAAACATTTAATGAAAAATAGTTTGTTTAATATAGGACAACATGGTTTTGTACCCGGAAGAAGTATACAAACCCAACAGTTAGTCCACCATGAAAGCATATATTAAAATATGATAAACAAAAAAGATACAGATGTGGTTTACCTAGACTTTGCAAAAGCTTTTGACAAGGTAGACCATAATATATTAGCAAAAAAAATGAGAAAACATAACATTGTGGATAAAGTAGGAAAATGGATAAAAGAATTTTTGCAAAACAGAAAACAGATAGTGATTGCTAACGACGAGAAATCGGATGGAGCTACAGTAATATCTGGTGTGCCGCAAGGTACAGTGTTAGCTGCATTGCTGTTTGTGATTATGATTGCAGACTTAGACAGTAATGTTAAGGACTCGGTAGTGAGAAGTTTCGCCGATGACACAAGAATAAGTAGACAGATTACTTGTGATGAAGATAGGAACTCGCTACAAAGAGACCTAAACAATATATATAAATGGGCAGAGGTAAATAGGATGGTATTTAACTCTGATAAATTTGAATCAATAAACTATGGTGATAAAGAAGGAATGCTATATGCATATAAAGGACCTAATAATGAGACAATCACAAATAAGGAAGCAGTTAAAGACCTTGGTGTGATGTTGAATAGGAATATGTTATGCAATGATCAAATAGCAATACTATGGCAAAATGCAAAGCAAAAATGGGAATGTTGTTCCGACACTTCAAAACAAAAAAATCCGAACACATAATTATGCTTTATAAAACGTTCGTACGTAGTCCACTTGAATATTGCAATATAATATGGTACCCACACTACCAAAAGGATATTGCACAAATAGAGAGTGTAAGAAGGTCCTTCACAGCTATAATAGAAGAAGTTAAGGACCTTGACAACTGGGAAAGACTACAATTCTTAAATTTATATAGCCTTGAAAGAAGAAGAGAACGCTACATGATAATCCATGCATGGAAACAGATAGAAGGAATTATCGAAAACATCATGGAGCTAAAAATATCAGAAAGAGCAAGCAGAGGTAGATTAATAGTGCCCAAAACTATACCAGGAAAACTAAGGAAAGCACACAGGACATTAATCCACCATGCACCAGCATCGACAATGCAGCGTCTATTCAATGCGCTACCAGCTCACCTGAGAAACATATCAGGAGTGAGCGTAGATGTGTTTAAGAATAAGCTCGACAAATATTTAAGATGCATCCCAGACCATCCAAGACTGGAAGATGTAAAATATACTGGAAGATGCATAGTGTACGTGCACCCTCTTCATAGAAAGTCCTGGGCCGACACAGGGATAATTAATTAAACTAAACCAGATAAAAAAACCTCTGTCCCACAAATAGATGAGGACAAGTTAAGATTAATTACAGTTAGAAACTTTGGTCACGAGTGAGGTCTTTTACCAAGACTTAAGCAGAAGGTAGCCTTTCCCCCTCTGCATGAGAAAGGGGTAGTAGCACAGCGGGTACTGGGGCCAGACGCTCACGAGGCCCTCAAAAGCAACCACAATTCAATTTTCCTTCCACAGTGCCACCAATCTGAAGCACTGTCATCAACTGAATTAGCGTACATCTCTCTCTCTCTCTCTCTCTCTCTCTCTCTCTCTCTCTCTCTCTCTCTCTTACCTTCCCTTTCTCTCTCACTGATTTGTTACACTCTGCTGGGGTAGAGTGCATTTTCCTTAAATATAACCTAGTTGGACTCAAGTAAAGGGTTCCTAGGAATGCACTGGCACCAGAGTGCTCACCAAACAAACTTTCAGCATTTCAGGACTACAGAGTGATCGCCTCTCAGAAAGAACACACTATTCAGCCTGGATAATATTTTCTCACAAATCTATGGACATGACTCCAGCACTTTTTCGTCTCATGACCATCCCTTCATCGACTCTCACAGCTGCAGGCATTAATTGACTCAGTCAAGGCCTATACACAAGAGGTCGGTCATTACACTGATAGACTTGTGACTCACTGTACAGTGTCGTCGCGCTTCCCGGTGTTCCTTTGGTCTGTATTTTGACCTTAGGGTTAAGTATGGGTCAATGGTTCAGCAAGTTTCGTGGCATGGAAGTGACTTTCATTGTAAATCGCTTTCCTTGGTATATTTTTCGGATCTCTCCTAGATAGTGACCCTCAAGGTTTTAACCCGGTATGTATCCACCTTTACGGCGTGTTTAGTACAAGACTGTAAATATCATAAAAGTAACGTCCCACAAGAAATATTTGTCCTAAATAACGACTCCCGAACTTTGTTGGGGTCACTATCTAGGAAAGATCCCAACTTTTTTTCCTCAAACATGCCAAGTAACTGTATAGTGTATGCGTGCTTTGATTGTCATGAAAAAGCACGAGGCTCAAATATCAAATATTATAGTTCTCCGAAATGAAAAGAATATCGAGACAACTGGATAAACGTGTGTCGAAGAAGTGAGAGAATGACTCTGAATAAGCCTCGGAAGCTCAGTTCACTTCAAAGCAGAAGACTACAATGGCAATACAAGCCTCGAGTGCTTGGAATTCAAAATTCAAAACACTACGTCTGCTAAAAGCAGATGCCGTCCATCAGTTCAATTGCCAAATGGTGAGTAACATAAGGTTCATTTTAATTCTGGAGGCTACAATAACTTTATCATTTTAACTCATAACTTGTAAGCTCCTCATTAATAACAACTGTTTAAATACGTTGCTATAACGATTATTATTTTTACCCCTCAGCTCCAGAAATGTTTGGAGGATAATGGCCAGTATATGTTTCAAATTATTGCGAGTGTGTATACAGGAAACACGAATGGAAAAGCCAAGATGTAGATAAACAGATCTAACACTCCCGAGAGGCTGTGACATCACCGACGCCATTAGTCCCTTGATCTCTCTTATGAGGCGTATGGAGTTTGTCGACAAGTTTGATAGAATATATGGTTTTTAGGCTAAAATATAGCTTTAGTGGCTGTAATACATTTTATTTTCAGAGTTACTAATATACATGATTTACTTTAAGGAATATTCAATAAGAAATGTCAGTGAATATGCCATTAAGTCTATTATTATACTGTACTATACCTAAATAACTGATATTCTCTCTCTTTCTTTCGTATCTCATCCCATGATTTTTTTCATCTTTTTTTCCGTCTTAGGAGCATTATATTTGTTGATTCTCAGTCCTATTCAGGTACCGCATTTTGAAGGAAA
>NC_089781.1:36402653-36420153 GCF_040412425.1 Macrobrachium rosenbergii
TTAATTATTCTTACACTAGACTTCATAGAGTAAATTGATTATACCAGGTTCTCGTAGCTGGTGGCGAAGTGGTAAAACAAAGGTAAATGGAAATACAGAGAAGAGTTACCAGCAAGTCGACGAAAATTTGGCATGTTTCAAACTTACCGTTGACGTGGGTCACTTGTGCATGCAAGTGACGATCAGAAGTCTTGAAAACACCCATTTCACCTCACTAGGAACCACTGAAACAGTAAGAGGGCAAGCACAAAGAAATAGATGCACACAACGTGTGTGACTCCCACGGTAACAAGTTTCTCTCTGACTCGGCTCAGGTCAAAGCTGTGGGCCTGGGCAGTCTGCCTAAAATCCGGCAGTTGACAAAACATCGCCGAATGCATAGGACAGAGCAAAAGGAAGCTTAAGACCACCTTCACTTACTTGGTAAGACCCTCCCTATGGGTTAGGCTCCTAATGCTAACCTATTCCCGCTAAAGACGTTATTTTCTTGAAAAAACACGTAGCCTTCCTGTGTCCTCTGAGGTTCCTTTCTTTGTTAGAATATTTTTTTGCTAAATAATGCAGAGAGGCAAACAGCAGAATATTTATAAATATATATATATATATATATATATATATATATATATATATATAATATATATATATATATATATATATATATATATATATATATATATATATATATATATATATATATATATATATATATATATATATATATATATATATGTATGTATATATATATACATATATATATATATATATATATATATATATATATATATATATATATATATATATATATATATATATATATATAATATACACTTGTGTATGCATATATGTTCATACACATGCAAGGCACACACACATACACACATAAACAATATATTGTAACCCCCCTTTGCCATTTCTTTTGATCCAAATTATTTGGCCATTATGAAGTTTTGTATTCATTCCTGTTTCACTGATGTGTGAGGAAAACCTTTACTTGGTAGGTGTACAGCAGCCATTTAGACAGTTTCACCTCAGCCTCCTGCTTGTTACTTGTCTTATGCTTTTGTGTGTGCGTGTATTGTAAAGTGGTATATTCCATGATAGTAAGTTATAATATGGTTTTGTGTTGGATATTTTAAACCAGGAGGTCTAGTTATTTTGTGCCTTCAGTTAATTTTATTTGTGTGGTAAACCTTTATGTGGTGACAAAATATTTCGTTGCTACTTGCATTACCCCTTGATAGTTGTAATTTTTTTTCAATTGACTTCATGATGCGGTATACATTTCTTAGTGAAGGTTGTTTGTTCATATTGAGGGAACTACTTTCTCGTGATTGTTATGTTGAAGTTTAATAGCAGTTGCTTTTTATGTTAGTATTAAATGTTATGATTATTGAACCCGTCCTTTGTCTATTGCTTAACCCTTACTTCTAAAATTGTAACATTTACAACGAGGGTCTGTCCGGGATACTGTCTGTCAGTATGAGGTTAAGGAACCAATGTTTTATTTGGCATCGATACTCTGTATATTTTCTTGTTGAAATTCTTTGTTAGTAAGGCTTACTAGGGTTAAGTAAGTGTTGTTTACTGACGAATATTCTGAATTTTCAGTTTATTCAACGGATCGGGATGAAACTTTGGCTTTAGAGGTTTCCCACTAAGGCGTCATGAGGTACACATGCACAATTGTTCTCTTCAAATCCGGACTTATAACTGGTTCACCTTCTAGAATGTTCTAAGCTGAAACTGCATTTTCGTTCTCGTGTCTTATCAACAAGGGGCTCTGTAACTGCTCACGAAGGTGACCTTTGAAAGATTGGGTTAGCTGTTCGAGGGTCCATTTTGACTATACACAGCATATAGGAAAATGCTGAACCATTCGCATGCCACAAGAAGTCGGATTTGAAGAGAACAATTGTGCATGTGTACCTCATGACGCCTTGGAGTACAGAGGGCGTGTCTTTGTCGAACATTGAACTTGGTGATGTCATGAGAGTACGTTCATATGTGCATTGCATAAGGAATAAAATGGGAGTGATCATTGAAGGAGTGGGGCATTGCGATCCGTTATCGGTATAATTTAGCATGTGTCTGTGGAAAAAGAAGCAGCACACATGGAAGCTGTGTCCCAGAGGATTTTTGTGAAGTGGGTACAACTCATAAACATTTTAGATCTTTTTTTCAGACTCTGGAAAACTCTATCCATGTTGCAGTGAAATCTTGTGGTTATGCATTTGTATTTTGTGAATTTGGTTTTTAATATAACGATGTTCTTTTACAGGTATTCCTTCCTCCTTCCTTCACGTTCTCTTCAAGGAAGGAAATGGTGGATATTTTTTTTAATTGACCTAATTCTATTAACTGACCTGTTTATGGTTTGAATGACAGATGAGTTATCTCTGTATTTCCTTAAATAATTGGGTGTTTATGATTTTGGACCTTAATTCCTTAGAGGAATAAGATAGTTATGTTGAATCATTCGTTTTCATTCTTCGTAATTTTTTTAGAAGTTATTTACGTTATTTTTTTATCAATAAAGATTTAGTTTTGTACCTAGTATCTCATTCCAGTAGTCCTTAGAATTTAGTTAGGGAAAGGTATAATTTATGATGTTGGCTCACACTACACGATGTCACTCAATATCTCGGAAAAAGCGAGATACCAACCTCTGTTCTTAAAACGGAGACTTAAAATAAAGTATAGGCTTCAGGACTGGCCTGTTACATATAGATATATATATATATATATATATATATATATATATATATATATATATATATATATATATATACATATATATATGTATATTACAGCATATATATACAGTATATATATATATATTATATATATATATATATATATATATATATATATATATATATATATATATATACATATATATATATGTATATTACAGCATATATATACAGTATATATATATATTTATATATATATATATATATAGATATATATATATATATATATATATATATATATATATATATATATATATATATATATATATATAATCATACATGTATACATACATACATACATACACATATATATATATATATGTATATATATATAGATATATATATATATGTGTGTATATATATATATATATATATATATATATATATATATATATATATATATATATATATATATATATATATATATATATATATATATATGAGTATATACTCGTATATGCCTTTGGGACAAAGTTTTTCTTGTATGCAAATTTCGTTCAATTCAATGGCATTTTGGTTGTTGATCAACTTTTTATTTGTTTCACAGTACTTTCTAAATCTTCTACGTTCTTCAAGGTGTAACTGATGGAAAAAGAAACGAAGATTAACTCTTTGTTCCATTTACTGGGAACAAAACACCGCAGTTGTTCCGTCACTTGTCGTACCTCTTCAAAGTGTACTACATTTTCTGCTGTTGTTTTAGATTTAGCTGGCCTTGTGCCAGCACGGGGTCTTGCTCCTAGAGCAGCTCGTAGAACATTTTCTTTGCGTACTCGTGTTTTATTACATGGTGTGGACGGAATTGTAGCGTCCAAAAACATTGACAATAAATACATTTAAATACAATAAAATCAGATAAAAGAACAAAAATTAACCTAACTATATCTAAGTTGTACAAAAGTAATACACTACAAAAAGATTTACAATAATCAACAATTTTTAGATGAACCATAATGTAAACAAAAACCACGTGTGCTGGTTGTTTGGCAACAAACGAAAATATCTGGTTGATCAACAACCAAAAAGCCATTAAATTCAACGACACCAAAATATATATATAAATTGATATTCAATAAATTTGGATATATATATATATACATACATATATATATATATATATATATATATATATATATATATATATATATATATATATATATATATATATATATATATATATATATATACATTCACACACACACACACACACACACACACATATATATATATATATATATATATATATATATATATATATATATATATATATATATATATATATATATATATATATACATATACATATATACATAATGTATGTGAAACCGCCAAAAATCGATATGTGGATCTCAGAATGGCTGGATGGATTTCAATGAAATTTGCCACGATTAGAGGCCTTAGTGGGAAACCTTTAAAGCCAATGTTTCATCCCGATCCGTTGAATAAACTGAAAATTCTGAATATTCATCAGTAAACAACACTTACTTAACCCTAGTAAGCCTTACTAACAAGTAATTTCAAAAAGAAAATATACAGAGTATCGATGCCAAATAAAACATTGGTTCCTTAACCTCATACTGACAGACAGTATCCCGGACAGACCCCCGTTGTAAATGTTACAATTTTAGAAGTAAGGGTTAAGCAATAGACAAAGGACGGGTTCAATAATCATAACATTTAATACTAACATAAAAAGCAACTGCTATTAAACTTCAACATAACAATCACGAGAAAGTAGTTCCCTCAATATAAACCAACAACCTTCACTAAGAAATGTATACCGCATCATGAAGTCAATTAAAAAAAAATTACAACTATCAAGGGGTAATGCAAGTAGCAACGAAATATTCTGTCACCACATAAAGGTTTACCTCACAAATAAAATTAACTGAAGGCACAAAATAACTAGACCTCCTGGTTTAAAATATCCAATACAAAACCATATTATAACTTACTATCATGGAATATACCACTTTACAATACACGCACACACAAAAGCATAAGACAAGTAACAAGCAGGAGGCTGAGGTGAAACTGTCTAAATGGCTGCTGTACACCTACCAAGTAAAGGTTTTCCTCACACATCTGTGATACAGGAATGAATACAAAACTTCATAATGGCCAAATAGTTTGGATCGAAGGAAATAGCAAGGGTGGTTACAGTATATTGTTTATGTGTGTATGTGTGTGTGTGCATGTGTATGAACATATATTCATACACAAGTGTATATATATATATATATATATATATATATATATATATATATATATATATATATATATATATATATATATATATATATATATATATATTATAAATATTCTACTGTTCTACTGTTCTCCCTCTCTGCATTATTTAGTAAAAAATATTCTAACAAAGACAGGAAGCTCAGCGGACACAAAGGTAGGCTGTGTGTTTTTTCAAGAAAATAATGTCTTGAGCAGGAATAGGTTAGCATTAGGAGCCTAACCCATAGGGAGGGTCTTACCAAGTAAGTGAAGGTGGTCTTAAGCTTCCTTTTGCTCTGTCCTATGCATTCGGCGATGTTTTGTCAAATTTTCAGACTGCCGGAGGCATATAGGCATACTGATGCGAAAAACAGCCCAGGCCCACAGCTTTGACCTGAGCCGAGTCAGAGAGAAACTTGTTACCGTGGGAGTCACACGCGTTGTGTGTATCTAATTCTTTGTGCTTGCCCTCTTACTGTTTCATTGGTACTAATGAGGTGAAACGGGTGTTTTCAAGACTTCTGATCGTCAGTTGCATGCACAAGTGACCCACGTCAACGGTAAGTTTTTAAACATGCCAAATTTTTGTCGACTTGCTGGTAACTCTTCTCTGCATTTCCATTTACCTTTGTTTTCACCACTTTGCCACCAGCTACGAGAAGCTGGTATAATCAATTTACTTTATGAAGTCTAGTGTAAGAATAATTAATATTGTTTAGTGACACTGTGTAAACTATTCCCATGCAGTAAGTAGGAATTAGGGAAAGTTATTTAAGTAATTTTTAGCATTCAGGCAGCCTTGTGTCTCAATCCCATTGTTTGGAAGAGAAATAGCTTTTACTAATACTAACCTGTGTACGATATATAGTAGTACAGACATCTGTTGTGTTATAACTTTAATTGGAGCAAGGGGAAACTTGACTGTGTCTGATGTGGGCAGAATTTCACGCAATTTCCTCGCTATCACTGCACATTCTTTCTTTGTTGGGACCAACTGGGAAGTAAGGGGTTTGATGTAATCCATTTGTTGCAGAGTAATCCGTTATCCCATATATTGTTTTTCCCGACTGGCGACCTTATTCCATTAAGTAACTGTCTGTCTTTGAGGTTAACTTTAGCTTTAATGGACAGGTTACATGTGCCACTGACGACGCAGGGCCCCCATAAATTACATTAGTTAATTAATAAACTCATCAGCCAAACCCTCACATAACAATATATATATATATATATATATATATATATATATATATATATATATATATATATATATATATATATATATATATATATATATATATATATATATATATATATATATATATATATATATATATATATATGTCCCTTGTCCTCCTAGGCGAGGTGGTGCCAGGTCTTAGCCTTTCCCTTCTCAGCTAGGATATTAAGATAGGCATGATAACCTGTCGAATTCAGACATTTTTATCAGAGATGGAATAGACCCGTCCTCACCATCGTAGCCAAGTGGGCAATCGTTTTTATTTCTCTTTAGCCTGAAATGTGTCTGTATGAGTGACAATAGGCGTTTGTCCTAGAGGTCGGCAACGTGACCTCGTTCTTGACACTCCTGATGCGGGTTCAAATCCTGCCACCGGACTTCACAATTACTTCATATATCTTGCATTTGGGTCTAAGGCTTTGTAGTAACGAGTGTATTCCAAAAGCGTAAAGAATACGAAAGGTTGGGAGGGCAATGTGGTTATTGCAATTACATACATATGGAGTGAAAAGTGACCAGTAGATTCCATATACATATATATATATTCATATATATATATATACATATATACATACATATATATATATATATATATATATATATATATATATATATATATATATATATATATATAATATATAAATATTGTCTGTTCGACTTCTCTTCCTTGCTTTAATCGAATAAAAAAAATTTTATCATTGTTAAAGTAAGAGGACATACGATGTAGGAAGAAGCAAGCGACCAGGACTTGTTCAGAATAGATCGTATCCGTCAAAGGGGTAAGAATTTTAGTTCAGAGGAATATAGGAAGGGATAGGTTCTGCTAGGACAGACCTTAGATAGATTGTACCTTAAACTTACTTTCCAGGACCTTTGTACTGGCGAGTCTTTTGTTCATTCAGGCCAGAAACTGGGCAGGAGGAATTTGAAAACAGCTGTGTCCCGCGACAACCCGCATCTGGTGACTCTGAGCTGAAACCTCATCGAGGCAAGACGAATCGAGGCCAGTCCACGAACGGACCAAAGAAACTAGTACATCTGATCATTGTATTATCTCCCCCAGAGGTAAGTCTGATTGTGAGAAATTACTCCCAGTCCTCTTTCCCTTCGACTGCAACTCTCGTTTTTTATGCTTCAATTCTTCCTCTATTAAACAGTCACTGACTAAGAAAACCTGATAAAACATACCCCATTTATGAAGTTATCTATCAAGTACAATTATTGTAGTCTAGTGAAGTCACATAATTTATCCTCCATGGTTTTAAACGTATTATTTTTTAACTAAGAATCATCCCCTTGTGATTAGTAATGACAAGTGAGAGTTTCTGTAATTCAAGATTGTTATCTGGATACATCTTTCCCAGAATTAAGTACGCCTTGGCCCTGCGCAACATCCTCTTTCTGGGATAAGAATCCGCAACATTAGTATCAAGAAGCCTAAATTCGACCTTGCAGTAAATTCCTAATACAGTGTCTGAGAACCCAAACTCTATTGCATTCATTCTATGTAGCACTGAGGTTTGTCCAAAGTCGGACCATTATTCTGAGCTGCTGTTAGCTCCCGTAAATAATCCATTCACTTTATTTAATTTACCTGTTTTTGCTGAAACTAGTGTTCCAGTAAGTTCGCTGAATTCATTCCTGTAGTTATGAATAACGAATAACCCTCTATTCTTTTTTAACGAGTGTTAACTGGCAACCTGATCTATTCACTATCTGTCCTTTAGAGATAAGTTTCGCCTTAATTGAAGCAAGGCGATATAAATCAATGTAAATAATAATTAAACTCATTAGCCAAAGGACCCACATAAAAATATACACATATATATATATATATATATATATATATATATATATATATATATATTTATATATATATATATATATATATATATATATATATATATATATATATATATATATATATATATATATATATATATATATATATATATATATATATATATATATATTTATTTATAAGGTGTGGTTTACGCTTATATGCATTTTCAAACCTGTTCAACACATGCATGCATGCATGTTTTCTGAGTGCGACCATGCTATATATCCTGAAGTCAAGGTCAAATATTCTTGAATCACTATTCTCTGGCAAAGAGCGACAACAGATGCGTGAGGACATGAGTGACTGATGGGGGTAATGAGAGGTGGAGTTTTGTTTAGTCATTATTTTCTGACTGTTCTAATTCCGGTATCAGTCACGAGAGGAAATGCGTGGCCCAGGCAATATCTTTGGACTGGATGTAAGAACTGAATTGAATTTTAGTTGAGGAAGAAAAGGGGTCAGATTCCAATCGCATTTGCCTTCTTAAACGGGTGGAACATTTACTGAAGTAAAGGAAATGAGTAAAATTTAACAATTTTTATTAATAAACAATAAATTTATTGTGTAAGGCATATACAAACATTTAATGAAGTAATGAAATTTAATATATTAACACAATTTTTACAAACGATGATAGTATAGTATAAAACAATTACAAACATTTAATGTAGTACATGAAACGAGTGTAAATACTTACTTTCTTTACAAAATGTGCACGGAAATTATCAGATATAAACATTATAGTGGCTACGAACTTTATGTTTTCTAAGAAATACTTCTCTTAACAGGCGAGGCAGAAAACTTTTTATGTCCACGAGAAAAATGAAGTCATAGTGTATGACCTTGTTATGAGAATTCCGATGGGGTGCCTATTTTTTTTTCTTCTTCTTCTTCTTCTTCGAGAGAAGACTTGCGAGATGAGACTCACTACCTTTCTGTACAGAAAAATTCGAGGGAAAAGTAAATAACAAGTCAAATTAAGAGGTAGATAAAAAAAAAAAAAAAAAAACATGCTTTTATTAAAATGCACTAAAAAGTAAAAAAATAATTTTTTGAGACATTTGACAGAAATTGTAACGTGAACTTGAAAGTGAGATCCTGTCGAGTCAAAGAAAGTTTGAAAATTCCGTAGAATTATTAACTTATTCTATCGAGTCAAAGAAGGTATGAAAAATCCGAAGTTTCATACAAATCCTGAGATACTGGGAGAGGTCACTGTAGGGTCACTAGAGGTCACTGCCCACCTACTGATCATCTAAGGTTGCATTGTCACCGGGATTGAGTAACATGCAAAAGTTCAAGTCCATCGGACGAAGGGAACAGGTCGAAAATTGAACTACAAGTTTTGACACTGACAGACAGACAGACAGACAGACAGACAGACAGACAGACAGACAGACAGACAGACGCAGAAGTCAAGTTAAATAAAAGGATGTAAAAACGGGACTTTAACTCGAAAGACGCCATCCACTCACAGCGAAAAAAAGAGGCATGGTTAAAGAAATCCGGAAAAATACCAGAATGGAAAAGATTCCACAATTGGGTGCAGAGAGAGAGAGAGAGAGAGAGAGAGAGAGGTCACTAATCTGATGGTCACTAATCTGGTCAACCGGAATACGTAATTTTCCCACAGATTAACGTTAAGTGACTTTTTCAGGTAGAGGTGTTGGATTTTTTTTGTTTTATTATCTAGCAAACTAGAAAATCTGGAAGGACAAATAAGAGATGAACAAGTTGGTAATGTGCTAGGGTGCTTAACCTGACTAAGTTATCGCTTCCTTAGTCAAATAATTTTTTCGAGACGTTCAGCCACAAGTTGGATACTTCAGAGAAGACATAATTCAAGCGATAGGATGGAGTTTACATCGGTCTGTTTTCCTGTTTCATTTCTTTTTGCAAACTAAGTCGTTGCCATATGAGGACTTGTATTGTCATGGCACCATGCAAGCATTTCACCAAGACGTTTCAGAACCGTTTCTTGGCGATGCCGTTTTTGCGGTCTTTCATATCTTCTGGAAACACCTTCGGGACGTAAAGGGCCTAAAAATACAAACGAAACCTTATGCTGGATCAATTGAACGCCTGTCTTGACCACCTTCTGGAGTGCTTCAGTCTCATGTTTTTCCCAAGATCTAGAATTCAGTGGTTCCCAATCGGTGTGCCGCGGCACCATAGGATGCCGTTTGATCGACTAAGGGTGCCGCAATATTTTGGGAAAAAATAAATATATAAAATTATATAAATAATTTGTTACATCATCGATCCTCTCTCATCCCTGGTATTAGGGGTATGGATACTTCGGTATCCATACGCCGGTTATTACACATTATTCTTTTCCATTTATTCAGGGACAAAGTTTTGTCGCAGAGGCAATGAATTTAATACACAATACTGACAAACAAAGTCTTCCAGTAACGGAGTCGGGTCTTCTGAAGGCCTGGCAGGGGTGCCTCGAGCCAGAATAGGTTGAGAACCACTGATCTAGATAAAGAGGTCCAACACTCGTGAGCGGTGGCAAAATATGACGTCACTGACGCCCGTCTTGCCTCGGTGTTGTCTGCCTTTGCTAAGCGAACCGAGTCAGTCGGCTGTAGTTTGAGATTGCGCGTGCAAGCAACAAGGTTCTTGGTTTCCAATACCGAATAATTGCTCAGTTTACTGTTGTAATAACCGAAGAGATAACACCAAAGGAGTGATTTTTAAAAAGTTTCTTTTAAAAATTCTTGTGCAGAACAGAGTGTATTTGTATTTGCTGATGCTCCTCACATGATTAAGTTAATAAGAAATAATTTTTTGGAGCATGGACTTTACACAGAAAAAGGAGATTATTTTCATCTGCTTCTATAAAAGAAATGATGGACAAAACAGCAAATGAATACACTTTAACGCCAAAACTGACTCAAAATCACCTTAATATGTCAGGAACTCAAAGGCAATGTGTAAAGTATGGGGCTCAGTTAATGTCCAAAACATGTGCCAATGCAGTAAAGTTTCTGGGAGAAAAAGGTTTACTTAATTTCATCCCAAAACTGGTTGGCGACAGCTGCTTTCATAGATTTAGCAAATGACTGGTCTGATTTGATGAATTCCAGTGAAATGTATGGAGATGCAAAATCAAGAAATGCCTATGGTGTGGATATAGACAACCAGAAAGAAATTTTGGGTAGGATGGTACACATGATGAGGACTATGAAAATGAAAGGGTATAGAAGTCGTTATTTAAGCGTTCAGAAAGGTATTATTCTTTCTAGCAAATCTTTGACTGGACTGTTTGATAAGGCAAGCTCTTTATATAGTCTAGATTATATAATGACCCTAAGGATCAATCAAGACTACTTGGAACATTTTTTTCATCAGTTAGGAAGGTGCATGGTCTTCATGAGTACCCCAATACTTTGAGTTTCAAGTAGCGACTCAGATCCTTTTTATTCGGGAAGGAAATAAAACTCTTTAGTTATAAAACTAAGTCATTCTCAGAAAATGACGTTTCTCTCTGCATATTTGGTGAAACGCCAACGAGAGATAAAGTGCCTTCGAATGATGATGAAAATGAGCGAGAGTTAGCATTAGAACTCTGCATAACCAGCATTTTATTAACAAAAATATTGACATTGAAACTGAAAATAACGATGCAGGGGTCAGTTTGGAGTTTTCTGGTATAGATATGTTATAAAAAAAAAACCATGATGCTACTGAGGAAGAGTCTTTGCGCTATAGCGAGGGTACATTATGCAAAAATTTATCTGCAAATATCCTGAAATGGTGGCGGGGGGAAGCCTGCAAGAATGACCCCGGGAAAAAATGGATAGACTTTATGAATAGGGGAAATTTGCATGTTCCATCAAAAAAATTCATGGAACAATTAAAATTAATGAGGCAAGTCATGTGACACACTTAGGGAAGGAAAGGATTGTGTCTAAAAGCTGGTATCTGAGTTGCAAATGACAGGAAGAGATGTTCTTGCTGAAATTTTAACATTATTGCAAAGATAAGCATTTCCTTCAAAATGCGGTACCTGAATAGGACTATGAGAATCAACAAATATAATGCTTCTAAGACAGAAAAAAAGATGAAAAAAATCATGGGATGAGATACGAAAGAAAGAGAGAGAGAATATCAGTTATTTAGGTATAGTACAGTATAATAATAGACTTAATGGCATATTCACTGACATTTCTTATTGAATATTCCTTAAAGTAAATCATGTATATTAGTAACTCTGAAAATAAAATGTATTACAGCCACTAAAGCTATATTTTAGCTTAAAAACCATATATTCTATCAAACTTGGCGACAAACTCCATACGCCTCATAAGAGAGATCAAGGAACTAATGGCGTCGGTGATGTCGCAGCCTCTCGGGAGTGTTAGATCTGTTTACCTACATCTTGGCTTTTCCATTCGTGTTTCCTGTATACACACTCTCAATAATTTGAAACATATACTGGCTACTATCCTCCAAACATTTCTGGAGCGGAGGGGTAAAATTAACAATCGTTAAAGCAACGTATTTAAACAGTTGTTATTAATGAGGAGCTTACAAGTTACGACTTAAAATGATAAGGTTATTGTAGACTTCAGAATTAAAATGAACCTTATGTTACTCACCATTTGGCAATTGAACTGATGGACGGCATCTGCTTTTAGCAGACGTAGTGTTTTGAATTTTGAATTCTAAGCACTCGAGGCTTCGTATTGCCATTGTAGTCTTCTGCTTTGAAGTGAACTGAGCTTCCGAGGCTTATTCAGAGTCATTCTCTCACTTCTTCGACACACGTTTATCCAGTTGTCTCGATATTCTTTTCATTTCGGAAAACTATAATATTTGATATTTGAGCCTCGTGCTTTTTCATGACAATCAAAGCACGCATACACTATACAGTTACTTGGCATGTTTGAGAGAAAAAAAATGGGATCTTTCCTAGATAGTGACCCCAACAAAGTTCGGGGTCGTTATTTAGGACTAATATTTCTTGTGGGACGTTATTTTTATGATATTTACAGTCTTTTGTTTATGTTTTTACAGTAATCCCCAACGGGCTTGTACTAAACACGCCGTAAAGGTGGATACATACCAGGTTAAAACTCTTGGGGTCACTACCTAGGAGAGATCCGAAAAATATACCAAGGAAAGCGATTTACAATGAAAGTTACTTCCATGCCACGAAGCTTGCTGAACCATTGACCCATACTTAACCCTAAGGTCAATACACAGACCAAAAGAACACCGGCCTTGACTGGGTCAATTAATGCCTGCAGCTGTGAGAGTCGATGAAGGGATGGTCATGAGACGAAAAAGTGCTGGAGTCATGTCTGTAGATTTGTGAGAAAATATTATCCAGGCTGAATAGCGTGTTCTTTCTGAGAGGCGATCACTCTGTAGTCCTGAAATGCTGAAAGTTTAGAAGGAAGCCTGGGATTAGTAGGCTCGACGAAGCTGATATCTCATAAGAATTGGTTCAGAGAGAATGACTGCGGAATAAAGATTTTTTTTTACGAGCCAAAGATAAAAGATAAAAGTATCTCTGGTTAAAAAGCAGACAATTTCGTTGTTGGACACTTGATGATATGAAATTTGCCACTACTGTATTATAGAGAAATCTCATTCTTAGAGGACGAGTAGCACAGTCATACCGAGCAGATAAGCTTCTGAATGACTCGTGTACTCTCTCAGATCTCATCTTGATATTGCTGCCGAGGACTAATTATAGTCAAGCCACTGGCCCATATCATTGAGGAAATAATGTGATCTGCATGAAGTGGTGGTGCCAGCTCAGGTTTTCGAAATCAAAGCGGAAGACCGCCTACGAGTAATAGCTAGGATTGACTGATTTATGGTTACTAAAACTGGCGTCACAGCGTCTATGGTTATTGATGGCGTAATAGCCAGGAAAGACTCGTAGGAGCATATTCAGATAACTCGAAAATTCAAAAGTGTAAAGCAGTAGTTGGTAAAGCACAAAGGTGTACAGCAAAGAAAAGATCAAGAACATGTGGAGTCATGTCTATGCAGTTGAGAATCGTGTACTGAGTGTCAGTATAATTATATCATCTTATCACTACCACAAAACAGGAAACACTCACTACCTCCCACATTAGTTAAAGAGGAAATAAGTCACCAAGGGACGGTTTTTGAGGTTTAAAAAATGCAGAACTATGACATTTGACCATCAGAGGAGAAAATGCAGTCAGTAGAATTTGGAGCACAACAATAAATTAAGAAAAATAGGCTTCGGACTAAGAATCTTAAGCCCCATGGCTGCAATGAGGGAAATTTCCCCATCAATAAAGTCTGAGACTACAAATGCACTGATGATGCAGTGAACGTAACTCTGAGTAGGAACCGAAAACAATGACTGTTGTAGCAAGAGATTTGGAAAACTTCTGGGAAAACAGATATGGACAACTGGACTTAGGGAACAAACAGATAAGCAGTACTGAGGCGCGATTGGCACCAACAATCCAAATATTAGAAGAAAAAAAGTACAACGTTAGGCTTAACTATCTTTTGTCTCACAGAAGTAGAAAAAATATCTAAAGTAATCATGACGTGGAAGGGCAGTCACTTGAATCAATAAATAACTTATAATGTGGATAAATTTCCATCTAGGGAGTGTAATGTAGAGTAAAGAAGAAACAATTTATTGTACAAAAAATACTTACGTTCAGCACAACAGGTAACCCGGACGCGGTATGCGTATAGGAGAAAGCCCTCCTGTAGAGTAAAAAAAAAAAAAAAGTTTTCGAACTGAGAGGATATAATTTTGCTGTTGACCTGATTTTTAGATGATTCCTAGTGATTTGGGAAATACACGAGTTAATTTCATTACATAGGTGCCAGATAGCCGTATATAATCCCTGAAATGACGTTGCAGGTTACGCTCACAAAATGATTACGTGGAGGGATTTTGCAGGATTTTGAATGAGTGCTTTTCCTTTCGGCCAGAGGCTCCTCTTTGCCGACAGAGACAGATGTTGGAATCGTTCGACATACTTCACAACTTACAGGTAGCTTTTGTAATTGACCTCTTTTCAGAATGCCATGTAAAAGATAAATAAAACAAGTAAAATATGTGCCGAGTTTTCTTCGGCGCAATCGAGTTTTCTTTATAGCGTATAATGCTGTATGAAACTCTCAGTCACTGCGCATGAAACTCTCAGCTGCGGCTAATGAAACTTTCAGCTACGGCCTGGTGGCTGCCTGTATTGTTGGCACCTATAACGGTGCCAGACGCACGATCATTGCTAAATTTAACCTTAAATAAAATAAAAACTAGTGAGGCTAGAGGCTGTGATTTGGTATGTCTGATGATTGGAGGGTGGATGGTCAACATACCAATTTGAAGCCCTCTAGCCTCAGCAGTTTTTAAGATCTGAGGGCGGACAGGAAAAGTGCTGACGGACAGACAAATAGCCACCTCAGCAGTTTTATTTTACAGAAAACTAAATAGGAGAGGGTAATCAACAATGAAAGGAAAATACAATGGACGATTACCGGTTACAGTTGAATAAAGACAACATTGAAGGTTAGAAGAGTGTAATTCAGTACCTTAGTGTCCATGTTTTTGTTATGGAGATATCTCGACCTTTACACACAAAAATTGAATAAATCGACTTCAAGACAATTATCGTTATGAATCATGTGATACTACTGATGTATTACTACATCACTAACGATTTTTCCTGAATTTTACCTTCCTGAATATGAAATAAATAGCCATAAAAGCTATTTAGATCATCATTAACATTCTGAGGAAAATGTGGAAGGTATATGGCAACACTACATCCAATTAAGGTGTCAACAGTAAGAAAACTGTATATTTAGTAACTGAAGGTCTTGCAAAGGAAACTTAGACACAGAGAGAATTGACATTAGTATAATCGATTGTCGTTCTAGATTTTAGAGCGGGTCAAAACACGAAGATCCGGGAGCTGAATGTCAAGTCTGCCTTGCGTGCGGAGGAGTGATCAAGGATCTTCTTTGCTTCTTGAAGTGTTTGCTGTGATACACATTTTCATGTATGTCATGGTACGGAAACTGATTTGTGCATTTGTTCACATGCTCTTTTGTTCATTTGTTCAATTTTATGTTTCATTTAATGGATGCTCTTTCATTGTCTCTGTATACTCACTTCTGATGTTTAATAACTGTTATCAAAACAATTTTTTTTTATTTTTATTAATTATTACTTATATGCAGTAACAGTACTCCTTTCTCGTTACCATGTAAATCTTTAATGTCCCTCTCTTCAGAATCACAGGCATTTTATCACAGGTATTTAAATTAGGTCCGTCATTATATATATACATATATATATATATATATATATATATATATATATATATATATATATATATATATATATATATATATATATATATATACATATCGGGTGTTTCGAAATTAGAGGCCCCCCCCCCTCCACAGAACAAATGGAAAGTTATGAAGTTTTCTGCTATGACCTCTCTTCTAGTACATTATTTTAAGTTTCTATTAAGCTATTTTTCATTTTACATTTCTTGTATTTTCAGACTGAGTGACGGAGTTAGATACAGCCATGGCTAACGACTCGGAGGAAATCAGATGGATTGACCGAATCTGGGCTATAACCTTCAGAGAGGCCAGGGATGCTGGCGCATCCTTCATTTCATGTTCCTGGATAGCTAAACACATTAAAAGAGATGAACCCTTTGTTAAAAGAAACTGGAACAAAAATCCAGATTGCTGTCATTGCGAAAAGAATGAGAATCTTGGAAGGCCTGAAGTCCTTTCTCAGGAGTCAAAAGATATCATAGCTGAGGCAGTGGGTAGACCAAGAAAGTCTTTACGTAAATTGGCACTTGAACTAGAAACAAAAAGGGGAAAGAGGAGAAGTTATAGTTGAAAACATCTAGTATCAAGCCATTTCATGTTATCAGCAAGCCCAACTTCACTCAGCAACAGAGAGAAGACCGTGCATGGTTTTGTGATTCATTTCTTAAAGATTGGGATGAAGCTGACTTTCTCCACGTTACCGCATCAGATGAATTCTTCATTTACACAGTCAGGAAGCCAAATCATAAAAATGACATCATTTGGGCTGCAAAGTTGGATGATATCAGCGATGACGTGCACTATTGCCAAGTTGTGAAATTTCCTGAATGTTTGGGAATTTTTCTCTGTTTCACAGCCAAACGGTTAATGTGGATCATCAAAGAAAAAGGACAGTCATGGAATGGCGAATACTTCAGAGAAACTGTGCTTACTGATGGAGTATTTCCTTTCCTCAAAGATCCTGAAAATGTTTATCTGTTGAAGAAGTCACATTTTTGCATGATAAGGCACCATGTTTCAAGGCTCTTCAGACACAGGAGCTGCTTCGAAACAGTGGTATCGATTTCTTCTTGTCAAGTGAATTTCCAGGTAGCTCCCCTGACCTTAATGTGTGTGAAAACA
>NC_089781.1:36422653-36435153 GCF_040412425.1 Macrobrachium rosenbergii
GCCTCTCTGATCAGTCGGCTATGGATTTGAACCCGCTCCACAGACCTCTACGAAGTCCGAAGCTGCTGCTGTAACCGACTGAGCCATAGAGGCTCTATGTGTATATATACATGTGTGTATACATATATACATACACATATACATTTGCTTCCTTCAATAACCCGTTTCTCAATAATGGCAGCCCTCAAGAAAAGTAAGACAGCAGTTATTGCCACGTTCATACTGAACCAAGGATGAACCCTATCTGCAGGAAACTTCCAAGATATCAGTCTCCTTGTATTTTGGCAAAAAAAAAAAAAAAAAAATTCACGAGCGGTATGTTGACTTCCACCAAACACACTGTACCCCTCGCCTCTGTCTATAACTCATTCTCAAAGATCCTGAACACGCCTTCCGCCCTCTCTGACCGAAACTTTCTTAGTGTTCCTCTTCTCCCTCCTTTTTTTTTTTTTTTTTTTTTTTTTTTTTTTTTTTAGCTGATAGGTAAGATGGGTGAAAGAAGAGTGAGGGCAGTTAGCTAGCTAACTCAAAACTTGTGAAGTACACATAACTTTCAGCGACTTGCGGTCGATTCATCATGACTGCTTTTTTAACTTATCTTCATTCTCTACATGTAAATTTTCCTGGTTCACTTTGCTCTTACGCTACCCTGTTACCTATTAACTTTTGGGATCTTTCCTAGATAGTGACCCCCAAGGGTTTAAACTGGTATGTATCCACCTTTGCGGCGTGTTTAGTCCAAGACCGTTGGGAGGACCGTAAAAACATATATAAAAGACTGTGAATATCATAAAGATAATGACCCCCAAGAAGTATTAGTCGTAGGTAACGACCTCCGAACTTTCCTGGGGTCACTTTCAGGAAAAATTCAACTTTTGTACATTTAATAATAATAATAATAATAATAATAATAATAATAATAATAATAATAATAGACGCGAGAGTTCCGTGATCCCATTATTAGCATAATGTTAAAATGTTGCCTTTCAGAGAACTCAGTCCCCTATGAAAGCTCATCCTCATAATCAAATAAATGTTGACTAATAAATCTAAAAGAAACAACTTATATTTGTTTCATTAGTATGACTACAGAAATTGTGATTTCCATTCCGAAAAGAAAATGACCGATACTTATTAGACTGCTCTCACCTTCTGGTTGTAAACAAGGCGTAGTAGTTTCGTATAGAAGCTCTAGCCATTACCTTCTCTTTGGCTTCCTACAGTATGCCAAAGCTTTTTCAAAGTACCGGCCACAAGTGAAATGAAAGGGCAAGAAAAACTTCAGGGATTCAGGACGAATACATTGTTCGTTTCAAACTTTTCTATTCTCTCGGATGAAATCGGATCCGGTGGGGACTTATGTAGCATAGTTGACAATAAAGTCTCTTTTATAATTAGAGAAAGTGTTCTGTATACTCTGAGTGGCATTTCCTTCTAGACGTAAGCAGCTCTGTTGACCAGGGAAACTACCGGCTGAAACTGAGCGCATTAAGTCGGTCATATTGCTCTCTCTCTCTCTCTCTGTGTGTGTGTGCGCTGTTGCAGTGCTGTTCTACTTATTCAGTCGCCTTAAATGTCAAGTGCGTCACCAAAGTTCGTTTAACGAACGCTGAACTTTTACGATGTGTGCGCACAAGTCTGCCATAACTAAAGTATTCAAAACCTATAATCGTTTGTTAAAGGGATCTCTAAAAATATAAAACATCATCATCACACGACTGCAAAGCAAAGGAACGAATACATTTTCAGAGCGAATCAAATTACGTTTGAAGCAAAATAAGCGACGTTACTATTTAGGAATATAACCATGATTAAAGTCTGAATGTGTATAGCTTGATAATTTTTCATCTTAAACAAAGGTCGAAAGCTTTCGAGACTAGAGTTTGTTGATGACGGTCCTCTCGAGATTGAACTCTGGATTTTAAAATTATGATTATCAGCCGGTGGAAGGCAAAGGAAAATAAAAACAAAAAAGAGCAAGAGGAAAAAAGTGAGGCAGATCCATTTACTGCAAATGTAATAAGGTCACAAAACTGACTTCTTCAAGTAGTTACTGAATGGAAGCCTGGCGCTTTCTGTCTAGAAAATGTTCCGAACAGAGTTCCAGCAATAACTCTTTGAACTTCTGGTTATTTGACTTATTAACATTTAATCTAATTTTGGGAGAACTGCCAGTACTTTCAGTTATCAGGATAGAGGCTCTGAGTACCTCTGAACTAGAGTTATAGTTGAGAATTAAAAGGAGCGTAAAAGCAAGATGAAGGAAATGAACTGAGAAGAAATGTTTAAGGAATGAAATCGTTACTAAATGAGCTGACACCATCGAAAAAGTAGACAGCCTTTCCCAGCTTATTACCATGCAATTACTCGAGTAATTTTACTCGTAAAATTACTCGAAATCAAATGAAAAAATATTGCTGATGAGCAAATACTAAGAGCAACCTTAGTATTTGTCAGACTCAGATAGTAAGGCAGGCAGGCTCATCTGTTGTTTGTTAACCTTTGCACTCTGATTTATTCATCTTCGTTGTCCTGTTGTTCGGAGAAACGATATCATGTTAAATCAAAATAAGTGCTGTTACAATTACAGTTCCAGTATTCAGATAAACAACACATTCTAATGTTCTATATTCAATTAAAACAATACTTTGTGTTAGTTATTTTAACAAGAAAACACTTCCATACACACATATAAAACGTCCTTTATGAACCAGTTGGGACAACACACCTCCTCCATTTTCCACCCTACAACACAACGTGAGACACCCCAACTCCCTTGACAAATAGATGTTTGCATAGCTCCAAAGAAACCAAAGTCCCTTGCATAACAAATAATATATCTTTAAGGTATTAAGCCTTGAGACAAAAACATAAAATAAATAAATAAACAGAAGAGGAACTACGATAGTTTTCCGAAAAAAAGGTGTAATATCTGACTGTAAATCATCACAAGTTGGTAAATAAAAAAAATAAAAAAGAAAAAAAATTTTTAAAATATAGATTTTTTAAAATATGGACACTTCATGAGTTCAAAGATCCGAGTATCTTCAAAAGGAAGGAGACACAAGGGAAAATGTAAAAAAAAAAAACGGGAGAACGAAGGAGGATCTAGAGTTAGAAGAGAAAACAGAAACGTTAACCGCGGGGAAAAGCGCGTTCTTAATTCTCTGGTTCTCTCATAGACGAGTTTCCGGGTTCAGTAGCACGTATTAGGGGAGATGGAACCTGTGCGGGGGCGGGCGGGTGGCGGGGGGGAGGGGGAGAAGACCACAGCCACCTACGACATGGGTTCACACGGATGAACAAAAGAAAATTTTCATAGGTTCGGTAATTTCTGACTTGTGTATGAAAACTGGATTTAGTTATTTAAGGGAAACTCCCGTTGGTGAAGGGGATTACGCAGAGCAACTTTTGACCTCGATCTAGATAAAACATGGCCTGCAAATGCAGATACATGGTGCATTTAAAAAATCACGTGTTTGGACTTGAGTGTGCTTGTATGTATGCGCGTGTGGAGTGATTTATCTTTCATAGATGCACGCACACACACTCATATACATATGCATGTATATACTGTGTATATATATATATATATATATATATATATATATATATATATATATATATATATATATATATATATATATATATATATATATATATGATACCAGATGCCTTTTAAACTCAAACCCCTCACCCCATGCACCAAATAAGAAGACAAATAAGATTATAAAAACCGGGCAAGGAAGCGCAAGTTCAGCCATGCAAAAAGCGAGAGACCTGCTTCTTAGGGGAGGAAAAAAGTTAAGATTCACGAAAAGCAGAGACAGGAAGATAATCCCAAAGCGTTTTAATAGAGGGAAAGAAGTACTACCGATTTCCAAAGTGTTCATGCAAGATAAGGTATCCTGACGGGTTTTAAGGCCACCTAATTAAAGGAGGAGGAGGAGGAGGAGGAGGAGGTTCTCCTTCTTGAGCTTAGCGGAACAGTGATTGATTTAGTCACTTTTGAAAATGACCGAGAAGCCACACTGCAGCATGAGGGAGGGGCAAAAGAAAAAAAAAAATGGAATCAATCACCAAAGGAAGTAGAGAAACGATGAAACACTCCAAAATATGGGGGCAATACTTCAAGTATAGCCAGAAAGAGAAATTTCAAGGGTGCACACACAATTCTTGGGGTAGATGTGGCAATATAAACTATGTGATCTCTCTAAGACAGGTCTAGAACACCTGAATACTCATTGTATTAAAAGAAGTAAACAATTCAGTCATATTTTCATCAGATAAATATAGTAGGATTTTGAACTTAAGTATATCTTAGTTTAACCAGACCACTGAGCTGATTAACAGCTCTCCTAGGGCTGGCCCGAAGGATTAGATTTACTTTTACGTGGCTAAGAACCAATTGTTTACCTAGCAACGGGACCTACAGCTTATTGTGGAATCCGAACCACATTATAGCGAGAAATGAATTTCTATCACCAGAAACAAATTCCTCTTGTTCTTCACTGGCCGGTCGGAGATTCGAACTCGCGACCGACAGAGTGGTAGCTGAGAACGGACTGTAAGCGGCATATGTGAATCCATGGATGTCCATATGTCATCAAATAAACACTTATTCCTAACGCAGGAAGACCTAAATCTTCCCTTCACCCTTCTCCTGCCCTGCATCTCGACCTAAAGCAGATATTAAATATGTTTATTACTGAAAAAAACATTGAAAGCACATTCATGAGCATTACTTAATAGTAACAAAACCAACTATATTCATCACGGGTATTGGAAGAGATAGCATTTTGGGGGACAAGTATTTCAGAAAACAGTTTCCTAGTCAGTTTCTGATGCATCATTGAATTCGATGGGCAGCTATCAAATATTGAGAAAAGTTGAATCAAGTGCTGAATATGTTACTTAAGACATCTTTTAGGTGAATGGAAGTCGTAAGTAGTTCATTTTAAGTGATTTAATAGGCAAAGCTGATAAATTATTTCTTTATTTCACCTACGCCATCAGTCTCATAAACAGTGACCAGATTCAATATTTTAATGAAGAAAAAATTATAAAACGTTCTCTAACATAATAGTACTGTTCTAAGTGTCTTGAATTTGTCCATTTTCTCACTAAGTAAGCATACAAAAAAGAATATCCATCACTATTATCAGTCTGTCCGTGAGAGGAGAAAAACACTTTGCTTTTTTTTTTTTTAAAGATTAGGGAGCAGTGTAGCCCCTGGGATATAGGGATTAATCCTGCAATCCTAAGACTAAAGATAAGCAGATCGTGTGCAATGCTCCGGTTCAGAGGTTTAATATGCAACATTTGATGAAGCATCTGACTTCAAGGATCCTTTTTAACTTTTTGTTTAAAAAGCTGATTCTGCCAGAACCTAGCTACTTACAATTTTGATGTCATATCTATCACAGAACTTGTTATATCTTCGTTGAAATGCTGTTTCCCTGAATGGAGGTCAGGAGACTCCTGGTACTCTAGCTACTTGACTAAATTGCCCAGAGTGGTGACTCAGTTCTTTTGCTCTGTCGATCTGAGCCCATAATCGACTATGGACTCCAATCGGCAGAGTTGTCATGGGTTCTGCTCTTGGTGTGCTGTTTGCCAGCTTCTGCATGGGAGTTATTGAGCAGTATGTCTTCACCAGGACCCCTAAGCCTGCCCTGTATGTAAGTTACATATACGACACCTTCATCAACGTTGCTGATGAGGAAGAACAATCAGTTCTCCACTTCCTGTGCAAAAGAATTGTTAATAATACCAGCTCCTACTTGGACGTCCATGTCACCAGTACTCCCCATGGTTTCAAGATGAAGTCATGCAGAAAATCAACTGACATTAGGCTCTGCCTCAATGGCAATGGAGAGCGCCAGGATAAATTTAAAACATCAGTCATAAATGCCTATGTTGGTTGTGTCCCCCACTGCTCTTCCTGAAGTGACACTTCCACAGAACTTGAGCATGTTGCCCAAACACTAATTGACAACAGATATTCTTACCACCAAGCTGCAAGGATGTTGAGGAACGCTGTTGACAGGTGGTACTGACAGGAGAGCTGTTGCCCCTGGGAGGGCACAAGGACCATAAAATTATTTTTCAGGGTATAAATGAATTTGGAATATAAGAAGGACAAGACAGCCCTGAAAAACATCATTCAGACTTACATAACCCCTACTGAAGTAGACAACTATTGACCTTACGATCTACTATAAGGATAGGAGGACTGTTAGTGCCTCATGAAGAACAGGCCTGCTGTCAGCAGCGATCCCATGAAGAGAGTAGTCTACAAAATACTGTGCCCCGAGAATAAGATGCCACCATTTATTCATCAATATCACCATAATTTGCCTCTCTAAGAAGATCACCATCCATATACATTAAGGGGCGGTGTACCACCACTGCATGAGGGAATGAAGTGATACCCTCCATTGTGAGGAATACCACATTCATCAACAGTAACATGGACCACCACCACCTCCACTACAAGGAGGTTCTCACCATTCTTCAGTGGAAACCCACACTTAATGTTATTCAGGAGACTCTCCTTCCATCCACCATCAGAAGAACAATGAGGTGCACCGCTGAGTTAATGCAACAGTTGCCCTCCTCCTCACGCAATGTGATGAGCCCTCCATCCCCAACTAATCAGTGCCTCTGTCACTCTAGTCCACGGGCCAGAAACTGAAAAGCTCCCCCCCCCATCCTTCTTTATACCTACCATATCTTTTACAGTTACTTTATGTCTATGCTTCAAGAAAAACATGTTAGTCAGGCAATTTCTGGTTGCTAGTACCTACAAACAGCTATTAAAGAGGGCTACTGGCTGACGGGGAAAACTGAATACCATAACATTTTTCAACCAGCAGTCCTATAAACTTGAGTTATTAATGTATTCCAACTATTTTTAGGATGAAAATTTGACTGAAATTGTTATTTTGGGGCTTCAAGGTAATTTAATACATCAAATAGATGCAAAAATTTAATTAAAATTATAAACAGGCGTAAAACTTTTGGTAGCACTACATTAATTGATCATCAATATGTTCAGGTTCAGTAAAGTGTTCATCTTCATGGCTGTGAACTGATGGTTCAAACTCTTTAGCTTCTGTGTCATCATCCTCAAAGTTGGGGGGCTTAGTGACGAGAATTGACACCAAGTCACGTGGCATCATTTCTGGATGCATCTACTGGAACTCCACTCCTTCTGCTCCTTGAACCCAGCCATGTAGAATGGGGTCTGATAGGTGATGGCGTGGCTCCAGTGACCTCCTCCAGGTTGCAGCTTGGTAGTTACAGCATTTGATGTGAGGGAAAAGACTTGAGTGGCATGGAGGCAAAAGGCTGCTGTCCACACCTACATCAGTGCTCAGTACACCTTTCTTTGCCATAAACTACTGAATAAATTTTTGGTATCAGCAATTGTTGAGAGTTGGGAGGCATTTTTTTTGTTGGCTTGAATCCATCTGTTGTGCAAGCAAACTCTTCCAAGACATCAGCCACATCATTTGCACCTCCTCTAGCTCCTCAAGTTTCTTAAAGGCAATTACATAATGGTAATTTTTTAGTATAATTTTCAATGGATGGACCTTCCCTTTTCTCATAAAGGCACTGGTAGTATCACATCCAGTGAACACATGTAAGCCCAGTAGTGCTTTGCTGACATCATCACCAGCATCTGCTCAGATCTGCCCAATATCAAGGATCCTACAATCACCACCAGATCCTGTTTCCATGTATACCAGTGCATTAAAGCTGTCAACAAAGGCAAACAACAGAAGAAACACACATGTGTCTGGTGACCTGATGATAACTGCCACATTTTGCTGCGCAGCATCCTTGACATGCAGCAGCATTCCAGTGTCTGCCTTCTCCTGAAATGGATGATATAAGCAAATGAAACCAAGCAAATAAAGAACATTATCTTTGGCAAGTTTTTCCAGCAGCTTGACAGTTTCCATTGGAATTTTGCCTCAGCAAATTTCATACTGCTCAAGTAGTAGTCATTCAAGTGCCTCAAGCAAAGTTTTGAGCACATAGTGACAACGGTTGCAGTGTTTGCCATTCAGTACCTCGCTGATAGAGCCACTGGCACATAAATCAGACTGGAGAATGATCTGTTCAACACCACTTCCTTCCATAGACTTCCAAAAAGCACCCCAGTAGGCACTGAGGGTGTGAAAAGCACCAAGTCTGAAGAATGTTTTTGGGAATTTCTCAGGACACTGCCATATGATAGCAAAGGTTTTCTTAGCTGCTGCCAAATCAAAACACAATGGTCCAAGACTGTCCTACTGCACCAGTCATATCTTGTGCTTGAATAACACACTCTTGCACCATGCTGTTCTCTGTGATAGGGGCTGGCATAGGATGAAGATATTCAAGTGTGGTGAGAGATTCACTATTTCACTTCCCGGTCATGAACAGTCTGAGGTAAGCCTTACTGAGGCTGAAAAGAAATTTTCCTTGTCAAAATCCACATAAGGTCTGAATCATGAATTCTGACTGCTACTGGCATATCTGCCCTGTACTCTAGAGACATAAGCTTTGGAGGTGTCTGCTTTTTCCTCACATAGCAGGGGGGAAGTTCACTTGCTACATATTTCACAGACCTCATTTTGTGAGCAGTTGATTTTGTTGACTTTTCAGCAGGATGTTGTATATCATCATCACTGTCATTGTTGGTATTGGCAATGATGAGTTTTTCTTGATAGATAAGAGCATGAGTGAGGTGAGTTGTTCTTTTCCCAGATGGTGTCTCTTCCTGGAGATCAAAGTTATCAAACCAAAAATGACTGAGAGAAGTCATTTCTGTGTCGATGTTCGGAGGTAAGGGACCAGAGTGATCTTTGACCTGGACAAACACTGCTGTCAATACTTCAAGAACTCCCGAGTATGATATGCAATGGCCAAATCGATTAATCAATGTGGTAATTTCTGCTTTACCAGTAAGATGTCAGAGAGTTATGGCCAAAAGTAAGTGCTTGGAGTAACTCATTGTACGCTTGCTGGAGGGGGAGTGAGATCTCTCATCACCTTGCCTGGAGGAGGGGGCCAAGGAAGCTTATCTGAAGACCTGAGGGAAGAAATGATTTCTTGATGAATAACAAGGGCTGCTTCCTCCATCAGTCTAGAGTCAAACAGGGACGTCATTTAGGGAGGCTGGGAGGGGCAACTGCCCGCTCCCCAAGACTCAAGTTGCCCCCCCCAAGCCTCAACTTGCCCCCTCACACCCCCCCCAGCCCCATGAAGTAACAGCAGCTGGTTTTCCATTATTCCCACGAAATTCAAATGTGTCATCACATTAAATTATATCTGTCTATCTATTTTATGTGCTTCAAAAAGCACATAAAATAGCTCAAAATAAAAAAACCAGCTGATTAGCCTCGCCAAATCGTCTTTGCGCCCCACCCCACCCAACAAAAATCTGAAATGACACCCCTGGAGTCAGAGGCAGCAGCTTCAAAGGCAACGTCTACAGCTTGACCAAGGTGAACATTAGACGAATACACAAGTTCACTGCGTTAGTTAGGTCTCCAAAACTGAATCTTCAACCCAAAGTGTTTCACCAATTTGTCTTTCAGTTTATCTATCTTGTACTCACTGTTGTAGAACTCTCTATGATTTTCAGACATATACCTGAGGTACTTATATTTCAGCATTGTTATCCTTCAATGCTGGCCCCCTGAATTATTGAGTTCTTCACATATTTACAGATATATCTAAATGCATTCTCATGAGCATTTTGCATGGCCCGATCAGCTGATGACATTGATTTAAAAGCTGGACCTTCTGAAGGGACGAAATGGTGGTAACAGGCAAGATGATACCTTGCTTCCTTTGCCAAAAGGTCAACATCTTTGCATGACAATTTTAGCATCGTGGATGACCTCAGCCCTTAGTTTGATAGCATCCTCTCGGCTTTTGGATTCAAGTCTCATGAAGTTTTCATATTTTTGGCCAATCTTATTTACTCTTTTCCCACAAAATATGGATTCACGCTGAGGCAAAAAGTCTTGATGATCACAACTTGAATGACTTCGCTTCCTTTTTTCCTTTGAGCATTTAATTTCCAGCTCAGAATCAGAACAATCTTGTTCAGATCTATGTTTTTGGAGGCTAGCTGTATGGGTAAACATTTGATAGCATCTTCTGTGATATCCATGATGTTCTGACAAGCCGGTGGGAAGATTATGAGAGACGTTATATTGTTCTTCATAGTCAGTTGAGTCATAGGCTTCCCTAATTTCAGCTGCTTTCTGTATGGCAGACAGACTTTTTTCTGTTAAAAGAGAACATTTTTCATCTCTTTTCACTGTGTTGTAATGAACTACTGTAAGACTTAGTGCTTGTTTTGTGTATGGAACGATTGTTCCCTTGTTGTGGGTGCACTCCTTTCCCGGTGGTGCTAATTTTTTTGTGTTTTAGAGTTTACGTCTGTTGCTTTCGTCGGCAGAATGTTTGTTAAGTTTGGGTAATCATCGAGTCAGGGTTTAGACAGCTTAGCAGCATGGACTTGTTTAACATCAGGTAGTGGTTATCTGTTGGCCCCTACAGTATTAGAGGATGAGAACTTCAGTCGAGTTCGAGGAGAGTTGATGGCGCAACCATTGTAATCAATGGAGAGGAGGCATTCCTCTGTGACAGCAATTTGGCTGTCGCATCGACTCTGCTGTGAATACCTGTGTTTCGTGGAGATGTTCCTGTCTGCTGTCATGGGGCGGTTTTGATGACTTCATGGCAGTAGTCTGGTCATCCTCGATGACCTTTGATGGTCATCCTCTGTGACCCTTGTTAGGGGTCTTGACATCTCTGGGTAGACGTTCAGTTTTGCACTGTAGGAGGATTGTGTTTTATATTACGAAATTTATGAATTGATTGTTATTATGAGTAAATTGGTATTTATGATACTTTGGATTATTGTTATTTATGCTGCTGTATTGAATTCTCAGATATTTGTGTATTTTTGGTTATACCACAGTATATGTTAATAACTGATGCTACTTGTAATCATTATGTTGTCTGTAATGTTTGTGTTTTCTTGATGTAGCGTGAGTACTTACTTTGATTTGATGTTTTGATAGTTTTGCTCGGATGGTAATGTTTTATTTTAAAGTAACTAATTTTGCTTCATCTTTGGTATTTATGACTGACTCTTTGGTTGTGATGTGGTATATTTATTTACTGATTTACGCTAGACTTGGCTCAATTGTAAGTATATATATTACGTAATGTTAATAAACTAGTATTAAGGTTATTTTGCTGGTTTTGATGTTCCCCTTTCCCTGTTGTTGTCTCGGCTTCTGCCAGTCTTTCCAGTCCATTTCTCTCTAATTGATGATGGAACCTGATGAACCGAGGTGTGGTTCATGACACTATGCATTCAGTATTTCCATGAGCTTTGTGATGCTCCTTCTTAAGATTGTCTTTTCATCCCACATGCTATAATCTGAAATAGGAAAAAAATTGTGACATGGCACATATTTTTTTTTTAGCACCTTACAAGATTTGTAGCAAGAGATATAAAGGTAACACTACTGAAGGAGGAACTTTTATTGATGATGCTTCATAAATCTGTCGATAAAGGCACCCCGGCTCTCAAATGATGTTTATCAATAAGTTAAGTGATCTTGAAGCTCTAAAATATCATTTCCAATTAATTTGCCACCCCAAAAAAATTTGGAATATATAAGCAACACATGTCTGTAGGCCTGCCGGTTGAAATTGGCATTGTATTAGGTTTTTCCCTCGTCGGCCAGTAGCCATCTTAAATAGCTGTTTACGGGTACTAGAAACCAGGTATCGCTTGACTAACAGTTCTTTTCTAGAAGCTTAGACATCAAAGTACATGCAAAAAAATGTGGTAGGTATAAAGAGGGGGCGATGGGGGTTTATCATAGCCCATGGACTACTCAGACTTGCAGCCAATAGGAGGACAACCTGATTATGACCTTCCGATAAAAGATTGCCCCCCTCCTTCGTAAGCCTGTTTTCGAACATATAATATTCTATGTATGTACCCCTGGCGCCCTTCACCCTTAGTAATGGTATATACTACTGAAACATCGGAATAAGAAATGAAATTTGGGCAACTGCTTTGTAATTTATGTACTGAAACGAAGAAACTTATACACCAAGTTGAGAAGGCACAGTATAAGCTCAGTGGCATACAGATAATAATAATAATAATAATAATAATAATAATAATAATAATAATAATAATAATAATAATAATAAAGGAATACTCAGGTTATAACTCCAGTCTGGAAACAGGGAAGATCATGAACCCCATTGCTGTGTCAGTAATCAGGTACATCTCTGGAATAATGGAGTGCAGTAAGTCAGAGCTCTGTAACATATGTTGTATGGAAAAACCTACAGCTATGTTTTTCACCTACCTGCCGGAGTCGCAGGCGTTGGTCAACCTGGTAGCGTCGACCTTAGAAGGATCCCTCTCTCTCTCGCTCAATATCCAAAGAATACCTTTGGAT
>NC_089781.1:36440153-36457653 GCF_040412425.1 Macrobrachium rosenbergii
TTATAAAGCTAGATTCAATGATGTTCCTTTCCAGTGCATTATTAGAATATACAATTCTTTTTGCCCCTTCCCAGTTGATAGCATGATTGTTCTCACTAACATGTACAAATATACCACTGTTCCCTTGTGCATATCTCATACATTTCTTATGTTGTTCAATTCTTTTTTCCAGTGCTTTCCCGGTTTGGCCAATATAAAAGTTGTCACAAGACTTACACGGAATTTTATATACACACCCTTTAGTATTGTCTGGGGAGTTCTTGATAAGTACATTTTTCATTGTTGTATTGTTCTTAAATGCGACATTAACACCAAAATTCTTAAGAAGATGAGGGATATCTTTCATATTATTATTATAAGGCAAAACAAGCAAATTTTTTGTGTTGTAAGGTTCTTTCTGGTTTTGATACATAGTCTTTTTTGCCGCTTCAAATGCACTGTTTAATACACTATCAGGATATTTAAATTTTTTGCCTGCATTCCTAATCTTATCTATTTCATCATCAATATATTCAGGGCTACATACCCGCAATGCTCTTAAAAACATAGATGAAAACACTGACTTTTTAACCTTATTGCTTTGTCCAGAATAGAAATGCACATAGGAAGAAATATTAGTGGGTTTTCTATACACACTATATTTAAACCCACCACTATTTCTTCGTATGAGGACATCCAAAAACGATAAGCATCCATCATTTTCCATTTCCATGGTGAATTTAATTGATGGTACTAATTGATTTAACTTAGCAAAAAAGTTTTTTACATCTTGGTTCCCTGGCCATACACAAATTATGTCGTCAACATACCTAAACCATGTTACATTACGTGGGATTATGTTGTTTAATATCTTCTTTTCAAAAAATTCCATAAATAAGTTACTTAACACTGGGGATAGAGGGTTTCCCATTGCCATACCAAAATTTTGTGAGTAAAATTTACCATTAAATTCAAATTTACAATCTTTTACACATAATTTAATCAGTTCAATTAAAGTACTTTTAGAAAATGGGATATCCAGCTGTGTGTTCTCTAACAATTCAGATAAAAACGCCATCAGATCATCTATTGGCACCTTTGTGAATAGTGATACAACATCAAAACTTACAAGCCTGGATTCACTATTAATCTCTACACTATTTAGTTTATTTATCAGGTCCACATTATTCTTGATATTTGCATTTGAGATGGTACCTACTAATGGGTTGAGAATATCTACTAAGTACTTCGCTAGCTTGTATGATGCGGAACCAACTGAACTGATAATTGGCCTGGCAGGAAAGTTTACTTTGTGAGTTTTTATTGTACCATACATGTATGGTAGCGATGGAGAGGTCCCACACAACTTCTTTATAAGGCTTTCGTTACCTTTTAACAGGCTTTTCACTTTCTTATTGAAACCACTATTCACATTGTCTATCGGGTTCTTATTTAATTCTTTATATGTGTTATCATCACCTAAAACGTTTTGCATTTTTTCTATATATTCACTTTTATTTAAAATTACAAGGGCGCCTGATTTATCTGCTTTTGTCATGTGTATATTTTTATCTTTTTTCAGTTCATTAATAGCAACCACAAATCTTTTGGGGACGTATGTGGTGTCTGATTTTTTCATACTTCCATAAATCACTCCCTTAACCATGTTCACTTCTTCATTCGTTAAATCACTATATTTTTCCAAATTACACAGTCCTTTAGTTATTTCCACACTGTTCCTTCCGCCAGGAGATAAAGCAAAGTTTAAACCGTAGCCTAAGGCACTAGTTACATTTCTATCCAGCTGTTTGTTTGATAAGTTGACGACACATTCATGATTGGCGTTGTTGGTCCAAGGGCTTCTTTCAATCAACAGTTTCATTTTATTATCATGTTTACTTTTCAGTTTCCGATACACTTGATTCCTCATCTTCACATGACAATATTCACGTAGGGAATCTCTCCAATCTGGTGGTATTGAGGCTTCAAAATGTCGTCTTTTTCTCGTGAGATCTTCAAAATTCTTTTTGGTTTCCAATGTTTTGATGTTGATATGTTTTTCCAATATGGCACGTTGTATTTCACCGAAGGGTTGGTCTTCTAATTTCAGCAAGGAATTGGTTATGAACGATCTTGGTATCACTTGTTCATCCCGACATTCACGTAAAAACCGCAGGTGTTCCTTGTTGGTATGAGCTTGAGTGAGGGCGTCGGCAAATTCTCTGATGGCATATTCCAAGATGGGGAAAAGAACACAGAAAGATCGGAAGGAGCGCGTGGTATCCATTGATGATTATTATCACTTTTGTACGTGATTCATTTATCACCTGTGGTAATGTGTGATAAATGAATCACGTACAAAAGTGATAATAATCATCAGGACCTCCTCCTCCTCCCTGAGATGGACAGCAGCGGCAGGCACAAGGAGATCAGCCTGTCGAGGGAGATGCTTCTGCGGCAGCTCCTCCCGGAGGTTCGGGGTCAGATTAAGGAACCCTACACCTTGCCGGTCGAGGATCTTATCAGAACGACGCAGCAGCTAACTGACTCCACAAGGGCGGCGACACAGGCATCCATGCCTGCACACCCCATCAACTGCCTCCAGCCGGAGGAACCCAACGCAGAGGAGATCAACACCGTCACCAGGAGGTGGCCACCCTATCACCACAATAAAGAAAGGCTGGGGCTTTGCTACTACCATCGGAAGTTCAGCAAGGACGGTCGAAATTGCGAAGCCCCCTGCCTTTTCGCCATCCAAAAAACAGGGGAGGCGGCAGCCACCTCACAGGCCAACATGGCAGCAGAAGCACCCAGGAGCCCCGCACCAGTAGGGTTCTACGTCAGCAACACAGTCTCCGGCAGGATGATGCTGATCGACACGGGAGCCGTGCGGTCAATGTTCCCGCCTTCCAGAGAGGACTGCAAGCACCTGACGGACCCGGTTGCCTCCCTGATGGCCGCCAACGGGTCCCCCATCCTCTCCTATGGCACCAAGCTCCTGTCAGTCTCCATCCTGGGCTGGAGATACAAGTGGAACTTCATCATCGCGGACGTGAGGACCCCACTCCTGGGTGCGGACTTCCTGGCCCACTTTGGACCGGCAGTTGACGTCTGCCGGAAACTTCTGCTGGACACTGAGTCCTGCCAGTCCCTGCCCCTGGCACCGGGCCCCAGTGTGCTCACAGTATGTTCCGTTGCTCCCCACCAGTATGCCTCCCTCCTGAAGGAATTCCCTGAGGTGTTCAGGCCCAAACCTCGTCAGGTGCCCGGAGCCCCTGCCAAGCACGGAATTTACCACCACATCAAGACGAGGGGACCCCCGACGCACGCAAAGTTCCGGAGGCTTCCCCCTCAGCGCCTTCAGGAGGCCAAGAATGCTTTTGCCGAAATGGAGTGTATGGGCATATGCAGAAAGGCCCCCCAGCCCATGGGCCTCTTCCCTTCACATGGAGCAGGATCCGGACGGCACCTGGAGACCCTGCGGCGACTACAGGCGGCTCAACCTCACTACAGAACCAGATCGCTACCCCCTCCGAAACATGCAAGACCTCATGGCCTCTTTCCACGGGACCAAAGTTTTGGTCCCGTGGAAAGTCCTATTTTCAGGTACCAGTAGCTCCAGAAGACATCCCCAAAACCGCCATCATCACACCCTTTGGGTCCTATGTCTTCGCCTTCTCCACCTTCGGCCTGAGGAATGCAGAGGCGACTTTCCAGAGACTGATGGACAGCATCCTGGGAGACCTGAACTTCTGCATCTGCTACGTCGATGACATCCTAATTTTTTCCAGATCCCCACAAAAAACACCTGCGGCACATCCGGAAGGTCCTGCAGCGCCTGCAGCGGCCTCATTGTCAGGTTCGACACGTGCACCTTTGGTGTCGAGAGAGTCGACTTCCTTGGCCACGAGATATCCCCGGGAGGCGTCCGCCCACTTGCATCGAAGGTTGAGGCCGTCGTCCGATTCCCCACCCCTACCTCCATCAAGGGCGTACGAGAATTCCTCGGGATGGTCAACTGTGGGGTTGTCCTGGAGCAGGTTGTCAACGGAGCCCCTCAGCCCATTGCTTTCTTCAGCAGGAAGCTCAGCCTCACCAAGTCCTGCTACAGCACCTTCGACAGGGAACTCTTTGTGGTGTACCAGGCGGTACGCCACTTCAAGTTCCTTCTGGAGGGTACACCTTTCACAATTTGGACGGACCACCAGCCACTGGACCACGCCTTCACAAAGCTGGGGGATGCATGGTCCTCCAGGCAGCAGCGGCACCTTGCGGCCATCGCGGAGTTCACCTGCACCATCAAATGCCTCCCTGGCAGGAAGAACTCTGTAGCGGACGCCCTCTCGAGAGTTGAAATTAACGCGGTGCAGCTCGGGATCGACTACAAGGACCTCGCCTTGCAACAGGCCACCGACCCAGAGATTCCAGCGTACCACACCGCCATCACGTCGCTGAAGTGGAAGGACGTGCCCCTCGCCCCTTGGGGGCCAACACTGCTGAGCGACGTGAGCACTGGCCACCCGCGCCCACTGGTGCCCGCCTGGTCTTTGACATCATCCACGGACTGTCCCACCCCTCCGGCAGGGCAACAGCCAAGCTGCTGGCAGAGAAGTTCGTTTGGCACAGCATACGGAAGGACGCAACAGACTGGGCGAGGCAGTGCATTCAGTGCCAGACCAGCAAAGTAGGACGTCACACTGAGTCTGGGGTGGGCAACTTTCCTCAGCCGGGAAGACGGTTCGGGCACATCCACGTCGACGTCGTGGGTCCTCTTCCCCCATCAGGAGGAGCCAGACGCCTTCTGACAGTCGTCGACTGCTCCACCAGGTGGCCCGAAGCAACGCCCATGGAAGAAGTCACTGCCAGTGCATGCACCAAGGCCCTCCTCTCCAGCTGGATAGCCGGTTCGGTGTCCCGGACCACATAACTATGGACAGGGGCCCAGCTTTCCTGTCCGAGCTGTGGACCGCTCTGGCACGCCTGCTGGGGACCACTCACCACAGCAGCACCACCGCCTACAACCCCGCAGCCAACGGATTGGTGGAAAGGTTCCACAGGTCTCTGAATGCGTCCCTCATAGCTCGTTGCACCGCCGACAATTGGAAGTACCAGCTGCCCTGGGTCCTCCTCGGGTTGAGGACCGCCCCCAGAGCCAACAGTGACCTGTCCGCAGCAAAAAAAGTCTACAGGGAGTCCCTCATTGTCCTGGACGAACTCATCACGCAGGACCGGGACAACCTAACAACACAGAGGCTCCGCAACAGGGACAGAAAGTTTGCCCCCTGCCAGCGGACATATACCGACAGGATGTCCCCTCATGCCTCCCGGTCTGTCCTCCGCCACCCACGTCTTCATCAGGAACGACGCCGTCTGCCTGCCCTTAACCAGGCCCTATAGGAGGTTTTTCCTCGTGCTGGAAAGGAACAGAAAGGTATTTCGGGTGGCCATCCACGGGAAGGACGGCTGGATGTTGGTAGACCGCATCAAGACCACAATCATGGAGGAGGACGTTAGTGGCACTCCCCAGTGGCCCCTGTAGGAGATGTAGCCCCCTCAGCCCACCCCGCCCACAAGAAAATCGCGTGGGTGCCCCCGGAAGGCCCCTGGCCCAGGCAGAAGAACAACCAACCACTCCCATACGCAACACACAAAAGTCAAACGCACTCCCCAGATGATGTCAAGGAGCCGCGGCTCTCTCCGCCGCCCCAGCAAATACCTGCCTTGATCAAACGTTACCTACATCTGGGGGGGGCGAGTGTTGTAAAGTCCCCTCTAAACGGGTTTTCTGTGAAGAACCTCCAGTTTTCTACGGTGCCTTTTCGCCTGACCCTAGGTCAGGGTAATCAGCCCTATTTTCACTATGTAATTGTACATTCATTACCTATCCATTTTTGCCCTTGTATATTGTTTATGTGTCAGGGTATCTTTGTGTTTAATTTACTATTTTTATTTGTCACGTTATCTGTATGTATCTGTCTTATTTTGCACAGTGAATAATTGACCTCAGGTCACTTGTATGTCTTTGTGTCTTTGTACTGACATCCGCATGCCGCTTTATAAGTGGGCTGCTTTCTCAGTAAACTAGCAGTACTCGTCCACCTGCTCTTTCTTTCGCACCCTCTCACAAGAGCACTTCTTGTTTCCTCTTATTTCTTGAAGATGATGGCCATTCTCTGACACTCTCTTGAATAGTCCTTAACTTGTTCATTGTGGGGTGTTATTCGCTTGCGTAGTAAGCTCGGTAAGGGATCTTATACACAATACGTGGGCCAGTATGGTTTTGGCGAACGCTTCTGATCAGTGTCTAGGTATGGTATCGAAGCGCGCAAGTATTCAGCTCACTTGCAGCTGCCGAGGAAGTGTAGGTGGTTTAGCGCTTCTGTCTACACAAACAGTTTCCGAGCACAGCTTCAGTACCATGCTTCGAAACCATACTTGGCCAAGTATCGTGTAGAAGAGCCCTAAGAGCCCTTAGTAAGGAATTCCAAGTACTTAAAACTACAAATTATTTCCAGGTGACATAGGCAGAAAAGTATATTTGCTGATGAGTGAAAGCTTGCAGGAAGAATTTAAGACACACAATGAAAAAGTCTTATCTGCTAAAGAACATTAAAGGACTTTTTCACATTCATATATCTCTTAATTTTCTATGCATTTCTGAAACTGGAATAGAATATATATGTATATATATATATATATATATATATATATATATATATATATATATATATATATATATATATATATAGATTTATATATGTGCATGTGTGTGTGAGCGTGTGTGTGCGGGTATTCATTCGCATGTATGTGCCTAGATGCAATCTTTTTTTTTTTTTTACTCATTTATGTTACATATAAAGCAAGGTAAGCAACTGAGTGTAATCCTGCTGGAAGCAATTGAATTCCGGTACAATATTTCATGTGCTGTGCAGGGTTTGCCTAGTTACATTATCTAAATCACATGTAAATGCAGAACTTTTTATATTTAATTATTAGATTTGCATATAATCATTTGTGGGAACAATCGAACACTTCCAGCTTCTTTCTGATTATATATTAATAATCAATTTTTCAAGAGACTTTTTCGTAGAGCAACATCATAAATTTATGACTTACGTACTTCGTAAGGAAGGTAATTCAGGTGATGTTCAGGGTCCTTAAAATATATTTTTCTAAAACTGACCTGACAATAGTCCCATCTAAGGTAAAGCAAATCAATAATTGTTTGAGCTGTGAGGCCAAAGAGACAGAACTGGATATTAACTGATTTATTTACCTGGCACGGGTATACATAGCAGAGTATGGACGGAAACGGAGTGCCCGACCTCCGATTGCCGTGGCCCGCACACTGAGCGAGAGCAATTTGTGCTTGTTAACAGGCAAACAAATAGCAATATTAAGAGACATAAAGTACATACAACGATAAAACATATGCCGGCGAAAAGGCCAGGAAATTCTACATATGGATATATACGTGAGATTCTTGCTGTTTTGATAAATGCGATACATGATCGTGATTGATGAGAAATGAAGAGACGTCTGACGTCTTTACAGAGCAAATATATTCAGTTTTTATCTGTCAAAGAAAGTTGTTCCCCATTTTAACAGTAGGCTTCTTCAGCCTTAATTAACAAAGGAATTTTTATACATCGCCGAGAGAGGGGGGGAAAAAAAAGAAACAATGACAAAACAGCTTGTTTTCGTTTGATGTAACTACAGATTCGCTTGTTAGCCTATTGGCAATACTCCGAGATAGCCGTGGCGGCGTTTGACATATTGGTTGTTTATTTTGCTGATTGCTGGGTATCCACGATGGTCGATCTTGGCGGTTGTTCGATGGTTCTAGAAGGGGTTCTCAATCTCTGGTCTTCTGAATTCTGTGCAGAGAAGAGGGAGACAGCAAAAGCCGAAGAAACAATAGACAAAGGATCAAAATTTATTTTGGCGATTATGTACTTATGAATGAATTGACAGTTTTTAAGGCAGAAACAGTAATAAGGACTCTAGGACATGGAAAACACTAGGTTATGAAGGAATCAATGCAGAGATAATTTTAGCTGAATTTGATTATCCTAAGTTTTCTAAAGAAACATCGTATATATATATATATATATATATATATATATATATATATATATATATATATATATATATATATATATATATATATATATTACTAACAGAAGTCTTGTTAATGTGGTAAACAAAATACTTAATATTTTGTGTAATAATACTAGGCCTTAACGGTGCCAAGTTATGTAACAAAGTCACTTTTATTTTAGCTGTTCTGGCCAACAAATACAAATAAAGATTTGGAAAAGATAGAAATTCTGCTGATGATTCTCATTAAAATAAAAACACAGTATTGTAGATTTATAATTCCAAAAAGTTGGTACTATAATAAAAATGACGGCTTTTAGAAAGTCATGCGAGAATACTTACTGACTTCTCAAATTACACGAAAGCACCTAGGAAATACTGTGAAATTTAGCTATCATTGTTGATACTAAAAAAGTATTTGCACGATTGTCAGAAAAACGAAACATTAAAGGAAGAAATTAACTTAACGATCTGAAAAACAAAAGAAAAAACGGAACAAGTCGCATACTGAACTACTGACTGGATACTAAAAATTTTCAAGGTCACTTTTGCTCATGTTTTACGTCATGCAGCCACATCTGCCGATTGATCCGCACGAGGGGGTAACGGACGTGTCGGCGTCTGCCGTCTAGCCATAATTAGGGGGACTACTGTATGGTATGAGCGGACTGTGCAGACAACGTGATGATGTATAAATCAAAATAGAAAGGAAACGGCAATAATAATAATAATAATAATAATAATAATAATAATAATAATAATAACCTATTTCCTTGGCTTTGTTTCTGCGTGCGTGTGTGTCCCCATTCCTCCCACTTCCCTCTCCCCTCCAAAAACCAGTTTAAGCAGGGTTGTCCCTAAACACACGCCCCCCCCCCCGGGACACAACTCCCTCATGGAAAAACATAATCCCCCTCCCCATTCCTCCTCCCCTCCCCTCCTCCTTTTCCATCTTCCCCCTGCCCCTTCCCTTTTCCCTTTTCCATGTTTAAATGTTTATAGATTCGTAAGGACATCATTCCCTGGGACCTCAACTTCCTCATGGAAAAACGATAATCCCCCCCTCCCCCTTCCTTCTCTGCTCCCCTTCCCCTTTCCCATCCTCTTCTCTCCCCCTGCCCCTTCCCTTTTCCCTTTTCCATGTTTTATGATGTTTGTATACGACCGGAAGGTATGGGAATGGTATGGTTATGGTATGGTAAGGGTATGGGTATGGGTATAGGTATGGATATGGGTATGAGTATGGAATGGATATGGGTATGGGTATACATGTGGGTATGGTAAGGATATGGGTATGGGTATCGGTATAGGTATGGGTATAGGTATGGGTGTGGTACAGACATGGGTATGGGTATCAGCGTGGACATGGGTATGGATATCAGTATGGGCATGGGTATCGGTTTTATGATGAAATAAAATGTCTTCAGATTGAATACTATTAACAAAATATTTACAGATTTGTAAGGACATCATTTTTTTTTTATTATAAAAGTAATGTATAGACTTTTCAAATCAAAATATAACTTGTTTGATCTTTAGACTTTATATATATGAAGTGTTTAATTAACCTCATGTGGTAACTATGAACCACCTGCATTCCGTTTAGGAACTGAAGACGGCTTCACAGGATCCTGGAGTCTTTAAGAATTTAAGGAGACGTTACGATCCAATGGGCATTTCTCCAGGAATGCTTCAGGAACTGAAGACTGTTTCAAAGGATCCTGGAGTTCTGAAGACGTCTTTCAAGAATAATATTTTAATAACTGTCCAGAAATTTTCAGCGTTTCGAAATGGACTTAGCGGATAATTCTAGAACAACAGAGGGCACTACTCAGTGGCATCAGCATTAATTCAAAACTCATCAACAGCTACTCCTGCAACTACACCAAGATATGGTGACTTGTTTGTACATGACCGGAAGGTATGGGAATGGCATGGCATGGATATGGGTATGGGTATGGAATGGATATGGGTATGGGTATAGGTATGGGTATGGTAAGGATATGGGTATGGGTACTGGTATGGATATGGTATAGTTATGGGTATGGTATAGATATAGGTATGGTTATGGAATGGACATAGGTATGGGTATAGGTATTGGTATGGGTATGGTACATATATGGGTATGGATATGGAATGGATATGGGTATGGGTATAGGTATGGGTATAAGTATGGGTATAAGTATGGGCAGATATGTGGATATGGTATGAGTATGGGTATGATACAGATATGGGTATGGGAATGGTACGGATATGGGTATGGGTGTAGGTATGGTACAGATATGGGTATGGGTATGGTATAGGTATGGGTAAGATACAGATATGGGTATGGTACAGATATGGGCATGGGTATGATACAGATATGGGTATGGGCATGGGTATGGGTATGGTATGGATATGGGAACTAGCAAATGCGAGCGATAGCAAGCATCTTCTAGTAATAATAAAGCATAATGCTGGGAGGTGAAAAGAGTAAGAAGAGAAGAAAATGTGATAGATGATCCCGGATTACCCTAGATTTCCCACTTTTTTTCTTTACCCTATGCTTTACCCCAAGTAAGGTCTTATTACCTTAAATTACGGTTTTTACTCTAAAGTGGAAACACTGCGGTCTCCCAGCGCTAACGTTCAGGCGCGCCTGCGCATGGCGTTTTGATGTTGCGATGCAGGCATATCGACTGAGTAAGACTGTTTGCTCCGGGTCACCTGCTCAGGCAGAAAACATTGTGCAGGTTGTCCACATTAACGTTCAGGTGTGCCTGCACAAGCCAAATGCGCAGGCAGACCTGCGCAGGTATACCTGAACGTTAGTGGCTGCCGTGATTGAGGGAAAAAGAAAGTTTCTGGAGTACCCAGAAGTTGGAGAAATGAGTACAAATGAATGCCATTATGGGCAGTGAAAGTTTAGAGTTGGCTGATTCGAATAGGTATCTGGAAGTAAACATAAAGAATAAGAGGAGTCACAGAGCAGTAAATGAAGGGCTTTACCAAAGTATGGAAGCTGAAGTTGAAATGTTGGGGTTGCTAGCCAAGTCTCTTTTCTGGAAGTGAAGTGCGAATGTTAAATGTAATTTTGTAAAAAAAAAAAAAAAAAAAAAAAAAAATATATATATATATATATATATATATATATATATATATATATATATATATATATATATATATATATATATATATATATATATATATATATATATATATATATAAGCTTAAGGTCTTAAGAGGAAATTTTTATTATGTGTGGATTACAAATGATCGGAAGAGAAGGAAACAAACAAATATGAAAGATGCAGTTCAGATGTCAGTACAGTGAAAGATAGATCAGCGTATATCTAGGCGGTTTGGTCACGTGCCAATGACGATTATTAGAGGTTGAATAACAGAAGAAAAAACTTGAAAATATTCCGTAGGTGGATAAGACAGTAAAGAAAAAAGTGAGAAAGATAAACACGAGTGGAGATAGTGCACAAGAACTTAACTGAGAATAGACAGTTCCGTAAAAAAATAAGTGCAGAGAGAGAGAGAGAGAGAGAGAGAGAGAGAGAGAGAGAGAGAGAGAGAGAGAGAGAGAGAGAGAGAGAAGCTATCGAAAAAATGGATTAAGATTATGCCGAGTCAAAAAATGCTGAAGAAGCGATTGTTGAGGACATGAGGAAAACATTAAGAAGTTGAAGAAGAATGGACAGCCACTAGTAGTTGATGGGAATACATGTGTGATGCTGTGGTTTAATATGTAAGGTATGTCTGATGAGAAAAATATCCCAAAGGAATGAATGGAAGGAATAATTGTTCTACTGTATAAAGGTGACAAAGGCGAATGTAAGAATTATAAGGGCAAAACATTATTTATTATACCATGTGAAGTGTATGGTAGGGTTTTGATTTGAAAGTATGGCAAATGACAGAGCGATTGATGAGGAAAACCAGTGTAGGTCTAGCAAGGAAGAGGATGTGTGGATCAAGTGTTTGTATTGATTTATGTGAGAAGTTTGAAAATAAAGGCAAAAACTGTATGTGATAGAATTTATAGGGAGATAATGTGAAAGAGGTTTGATGATGTACGACAATAGTATAGAAACTGAATTGTTGATCGTAATTAAAAGTTTTTAGGGAAGAAGCGAACAGGTGTTAGAATCTACAGCAGGAGAATACCTGGTTTAGTGTAAAAGTGGTTTTGAGAGATCGTTGTTATGTCTCCGAGTTGGTATTGCATCTTTCTGGGAAGAGTGGTATGAAAAGCTAGAGAAAAGACGCTCGATATGAGCTAAGAGTTGTATGATAAACTAATGAATCACGAAGGGGTTATAGAATATTTACCATTTGCAACTAATAGTACTAATAGAGAATAACGGTTAGAAACTGCCATACGAGCAAATGTAAGGTTATAAGGAAGAAAGGAAACCATGAAAATGGTGCAATGAATGCTGATATGAATGACGGAAGAATAGAAGTGTTTAGTTCATGTAGGCATTTTGTAATAATTATAATGGTTGATTGCAGTATGTGTAAAAGACTAGATAGGGCTTTCCTTGGGTTTCTATGTGGAAGTCAAGCAATATGTGAGAGTAGTGTTGAGCCAACTCTCTTTCATGGAAGTGCACTTTGGATGATGACTGTGCATGAAAGGGAAAGGGTGAAGGCGCTGAGATAAGGATGACAAATGTAGGGGCACAGAGGAGTGGTAAAAAGATTAGTTCTTTTGACACGATGCATCAGTGTTTTCAGATGGGTCGGTCGTAAGGAAAGAAGAGAGGATGATAGGCTTCGTAAAAGAAAATGCACGATTCGGTAGTAGTGGAAAGAAGGGGAAGAGAGAAAATTTAATCTAGAAAGTGCTGGACAGGTAAGATGGAAGAGGTGCTGAAAAGGAGGGGCCTCAGCTTTCAGGAAGTAAGAATGTGTGAAAGATAGAGATGAATGTCACTGCGTGTAACATGGGTGGGGTGTTCGATGTGCTGAAAATGGGCCTTCTATGTAGGTTTGTCCAGTGCACTACTTTTGGTACTGCTACTGATAAGGACGGTGAAAATGATATGAATGAAGGAAATTCTTTGCGACAAGACAAGGACAACGATCAATAACCTTTGGATGGGTTTTATCGTGAGGCCGAAAAGAATGAGAAGGCAGAAATAGAATTTGACATCCGGTTTTGTGTGTTATGCTCGTGAGGAAAAGAATGATGAGAGCTTTTAAGGTAGAAAATATATGTTTTTAACATTATTTTACCCGATTATGAGCGACGATCTTGAAATGACATCCCCAACTAACGTGTTGTTATTGACTTATAAAGGCAAAGTAGAAACCTAACTCGATCCCCAGCAACAAGGAGAATTAAGAACAGGTTTTTGCTGCGTTGTCGAAAGAAAGAGAAGACACATTCTTTAGGGATAAGTTTGCTTACGCAGTAACCAAGGTGTTGTTTAAAATTTTTTGGCAAAAATAACAACATTAATAATAACAATAACAACAACAACAAGATGAACGCATCCTTTACTGTGAAAATGGAAACAGATTGTTTGGCTTCTTTTTTTAAGCTTTCTAGCAAACAAGAACTACGAGAGTGGAGGTCAAGTACATCGGAGGTAAACAAATGAAAAACGTACCCCCAGTCTAAGTGATAAGTTCCTGAAAATCTTTTCTTTACTCCAGATATAAGTAAAGAAGTTCCTGTAACCACCACAGTAAACAGTAGTTTGTTGCACTGAAGATGAAGGTGACAAACAACAGCAATAATAAAACAAAGAAAACATTTGCTACGTGAGGCCACATTTACGTGCGCCGGGATGCGTAAGATAGAGGTGTAACCTTGAAGGTGGTTGGTGAGAATAGAAATGCGATTCCGCCCAGCCAGCATTTATTTTTCCCCCGATCGGGTTTTTACTGCCGTTTAAACTGCCGGGGAAGAATTTGTGTGTAATCTGACGTCACTAAAATCTGCTCACCCGGATGGCTCTAACACATATCCGCCCACGAAGTGCCGGTCCGACTTTACATTCGATCTGGCCTCCGGTGCAGACGTAATCTCCCATTCAGGCGCAGTCCGCGTAAATCCACTCTATGGATAACATGCAGTGCTTTTATAGCCTTCGATGAAACATTGTACCTATACTGAAAATTTAGAACGATAATCTTGTATATGATTAGTGAGTCCAGTTTATAAATCACTTAGGTTCAAAGTTTAGCTTTATTTATAAAACCTATCAATGAGGATATTAAAAAAGATCATCTCCTCAGTCACTGTTGAGCCAGTGATGTTGCTGGACAGTTTGGCTTTCTCCGCCATGCAAGTGTACATCGAAAGCCTCCAGATGGATCGCGTATGCCAAGTGAACGCTAAATATTCAGAGGAGATTTGTCTAAACCTGAAGGCACACCAAAATGCCAGCGTGGCGGTGCAACAGAAATACAGCGTCTTTGCCCTCTATAACGGCATCATCGGAGCAGTCCTGCCGCTCTTCTTCATCTTGTTCATGGGAGCCTGGAGTGATAAGTACGGCAGGAAAGTGCCCCTAGCAGCGGTGCAAATTGGTCACCTGCTCCATGCAGGAGGATATCTCTTGGCATCTTTCGCACCGTCATGGCCAGTGGAAATTTTCCTTTTACTGACATTTATAGATACGTTAGGAGGCGGTAATGTGTGCTTCCTCAATGCAGCGAACTCTTACATCGGTGATGTGTCTTCGGAAAAGGAACGCACGTCAAGAGTTGGTTTGGCCAATAGCATTTGGTTCATTGGTGGTCCCGCAGGAACCTTAATGGCAACGTTTATTTACAGCGCTGGAGGTTACCTGCCTCTCTTTGCGACCTCCTTGACCTGTTCCTTGATGGCCGTGCTCTACATCATCGTATTTCTCCCCGAAAGTCATGGACCCTTCGCCAAAAAATCGAAAACCGAGACTGGTTGTCAAAATGCCGTATCAGTGATGAATGACAGTGTGGCGGCTGTTTATGGCATCGAGACACGGGCGCTGAAGGATACCGGTTGCACTAATGAGGTCGACTTTGCAGTCATGATAAAGGACTTCTTCAGCCTCCAGCGGATCCTTGACAGCTTTAGGTCAACGTTCAGAAAACGCGAGGGAAACACTCGGGGTTTAATTTTGATACTTATCTCCACCTGTCTTCTTAAACGATTCACTAGATGTGAGTATCAGCTGAGATAGAAAAGCACGACAATGACTTTCTTATTTAACCCTTCCGCTTAATACTCTTAAAAGCAATCAGGTCTGCATGTGGGCAGTGGCAGTGACTCGAGCGGTAAGCGTGAAAATGTTGATACCTTTATTTGTTCACAGACACATCTCCGACAATTTTCAAGGTAAACTGTTCAATTTTGTTTCATTTTGCAGCTTAGTAATTGATTAGTACTAATTAGCAAACAAGGAAATTTGTTCCCGGAGAATTTGAGAATCTAATAGCTCTCAAAGTACGAGTCTTTTGTGTTTTGAAAATGTCAAACAGAAGTATTCACATCATGTCAGCTTTAGTAAAATAAATTAAATCGTATGTGTGAGTATTTATGTAAGGATATTCAAGGACTTATCTTTGCCGTCTTCGAATCTGGGCGTCTTCCGTGGGAGTACGATTTTCCTGTCTGCCTTACTGGGATGGAGACGCCAGAAAAACGTGTAACTTCTTGCGTTTGTGTTGCTGGAGCCCCTCTCTCTCTCTCTCTCTCTCTCTCTCTCTCTCTCTCTCGCGCGCGCGCGCGTTTTTCTACGTCGGCTGCTGCGTAAAATTTCTCTCTCTCTCTCTCTCGCTGAGTGAAACTGCGTATCTTCTTGATTTCGGTCGTAAAATTCGTCTCCAGCTTCTATGTTTGACGCAATAATATTCTTTCTTCAAGAAAATCGATGATTGTGGAGCTTCTCTGCCGTTAAATTGTTTTGTTTAATTTTTAAACTGCATTAATTTTCGGAGTGGAGATTTGCGCGGGGAGTGACTGGACCTTTGGTTACAGTTGGTTACACTTTGTAACTGTCTTTATAAGGGAAACACTTTCACTTATTTTGATATTGTCGATATTGTCTTATTACAATCTTCGCTAGACCAGCAGATATATTATATATATATATATATATATATATATATATATATATATATATATATATATATATATATATATATATATATATATATATATATATATATATTACTCAACTCAAAATATACAACAATAATAGGTTGTTATTCCCCAGTCAATGAGGCATTCTAAGCATTCTAAGATTCTTACATATATATATATATATATATATATATATATATATATATATATATATATATATATATATATATATATATACACACATATGTAAGAATCTTAGAATGCCTCGTTGACCGGGGAATAACAACCTATTATTGTTGTATATTTTTGAGTTGAATGATGATCTACAAACAAAACCAGTGGAAAAGAATTTAACAAAAATTAGTTCATTAAAGACTGCTATTTTTTGACATCGATATGAACTTTATTTACGTTTTATTTTTCTAAACACTCTAAGACAATAATTGGGTCTAAAAATTAAAAGAAAGGAATGGAAACTGGTCGATTTTTATTTTATGAATGTCTTCGTAGTGGTACACTTTACAAAACACATGCACATAATCATGATAAAAGTTTTGTGGTAGCATTACAGAATATTACAATATCACTCAACCAATGTATGTACAGCTATGTAAAATGACATAAACATGGGAGTGTAAAGGTATCAAAGAGTATTTTGTGTTTTGTTCAGAAACCTGTTTTATAGAATCGACCAAAAGAGGAATTGCATTACGATTCACATTCCTTTCCTTCGGCAGCTCCGTATGTCTTCGCCTTCACGCGCCATGTCCTCGGATGGGAAGCGTCTGACTACAGCCTCTGGGTCACCTACAAGAATCTCATGACAAGCACAGGTGAAGTATAAGAATCTTTTTAGGAGTAATTCCGCTAATAGTACTGATATTCAATGAATAGGGACATTTTATGCGTATAGAAGTGATTGTGCATTTTGTCTTCATTGAACCAGATGTTTGAAATGCTGATTCCTAGAGATTGCTTGTCTAAGATTTTATAACTAAGAGCAATGGGAACCTACAAGCAAGACACAAACATCAGTGAAATTGGTTGCATTTCCCTACAAAACTCCGTTGACGAAAGAGTTGACAGGTAGAGAGAGAGAGAGGTCAGTGTTTTTCACTAACAGAGCTGCAACGTTAATACAGAAATTAACGTCACAAAAATACGCAAGGAAAATACTTAACAAAAGCTGCGGGAAAAAACTTCTTAATGATTCGGACAGCTGGATGATAATTCGTTGGGGGGAAGAGGAAGTATTTTGTTTGTAAAGACTTTTGACATTAGCTTCAGTCTCTGAGCAAGAAGAGAAACTATAGTAACAATTAGTACGGAATGAACTAGATTCAGTTTTTTTTTATA